>NC_092628.1:797236-937236 GCF_039555335.1 Amphiura filiformis
TGACCGTTTGCCACCGTTCTTATAGCCCATTATACAGTATTTTTGGCAGGACATGAGCATGGGCGTCAATCCCGGGTGGACAGGGGGCGTGTCCTTTTTTCCGGCAAAATTACCCATTTCATGTTCTTTTCAGTCACTTTTTGACAATTTAGGCCGATTATCCCCCCTCATATTTCAAGCCGGATTGGCGCTAATGGACAGGAGAGCACATCAGACATATCGAATTGAATTCTGAATACGAGGAATGTCTTTCTGATATCAAATTATTTTGATTTTTTTGAAATTCACGATATAAAATTAAAATTTGATTTTTTTTTTATTGTTGATACTTAACAGTCGTCGAAGTCCATGGTCGAAGTAAACTTTCTTAATCTAATGATATGTACTAAAAGTCCTGGGACAAAAAGCCGACGAGCAAATTGAAAATTTGGAAATTTCGTATTGAAAATATGGACTTTTTTCCCCAAAACACCAAAAAAACTTTTGGAAAACAAATCCATATTTTAAATACAAAAGTCAACAATTTTAATTGATCGCCGACTTTTCATCCCAGCTACATACACTTTACGACATACCATTAGATTTATAAAGTTTACTTCGGGGACAGTTCAATATCAAAAATATCAACTTTAAATCATTTGCCATAAAATGTGTATTATATCGCGAATTTCAAAATTGGTTGATATCGAGTACTTTAGATGCATCAGTTATATCATTGACATAGAGTATAAATAGAAGTGGACCCAGGATTCATCCTTGCGGAACACCACATATAATATCGTGTGAATCTGATTTATGAGAATAACAAACATATTGTTTGATATACACAATACCACGAAAGCCATAGTGTTCTAATTTATGTAAGAGTTATGATCGATTGTATCAAAGGCATTTGACAAGTACAGATATATTCCAATTGTCGTTTCGTTTCTGACTGGACACTACGAATCAGCCGTAAACTCGGCCCCGGTCAATTTTGTTTTATTTCGTGTTAAGAAAATATATATCATAAGCTTTATTATTACACGTATGTCAATACAACATGTATTGGACTCGCTACACTGTGTTTCACGTTGCTAAAACGATCATCAGGCGAATGACTACGGAGGTTTTTTTCTTCCTGGCAGTGTTGCCATGTCGACATTTGCTTATGAATTCAGTCCGTTTGTTTAACGATCTGTTTGGATCGGCTTTTTTATTATTAAGGATTGCCAATTTCTCCTCGAAGCATAGATTACATATACCCGTTTTACGCCTAAAAGTATTGGATTTGATGATAGTTTCCCAGGATATATCATACTTAACATTTTTGTCTTTCAGACTCCAATTGTATTTGGATAATTCGGTTTCGTTCTTGTACTTTTTTGTGGGTAAACGACTTAACGTGGTTATTATATCTTTCCTTGAATTTACCACCAGCAAGGCCTACATAGGTTTTACAACCCTTACTGGAGCTGATGTTAGCTTGATACACTACTGCTTCTGACAAGCATTTCCCTTTTAAGGGGCAATTTCCTTTATATTTGCGAGTACAGTTGCACTGTTTTTGGGTTTTTTCTTTATTTTGCGTTTTATTTTTGAGTTTTGCGCTTTGATAATTGCACCAACATTTTTCATGCAGCTATAGCTTATTTTACGCTGTTGCGGTTGAAATTTCTGTTCAGTTTGGACCCCTTGGGGAAATGCTTGTCTACAAGCTTTAAGAATTTCTGACCAATATTCGTTTTTACACTTCTACTATACGGAGGATTATACCAAGTGGTTTTTTTTCTGTTACGAGATTTTCTACCACTGGTTGCATTGTTCTTTTGGTATTTGATTTTTTCCTCATATCCTGAGGATGCTAGAGCTTTGTTGTAGATTTCTGCGTTACGATTGAAGACTTCCTCGTTGGATGAAAGTTCTGAGATTCTACACCCAATAGCAGCTGGAATGTGTTTGGTTATGTTCGGAGGATGGTCTGAGTTGGCATGCACATAAACTGGAGTATTGTTGGGCTTTCTGTAAGGTTTATGTATTCCTGTACGAAGGTCTAAGTTCGCGTCCAGGAAGTTGATTGAACTTGCTACTGCCTCAACCGTGATTTGCAAGCCTGCTGATCTGAAGATTTTGATGATCTTCTTTCTTGTTCTTTCTGCTTGGCTTCTAGATGAGTTCTTTAACACGGCGAGACCGTCGTCTCTATAAAGGCCGGCGCTTTCTACTTTGAGATCGTTGTTGAGTTTCTGGAGCATGTACAGGTCAACTAGCTCGCACACTTCGGCACCGTAAATGCTCCCATAGCGACGTCGAATGCGTTGTCATTATCCTTCTTTATCCATGTTGCGCTGTCACCATCATACAAGAGTGTTTTTCTCGCGTGTAAGATTGTGTCTTGTTCCAGTTTTGAGACATTCGTGAACTGTTTGGCCCATTTGAGTGTGTTCCTTAATAGCGTTTCGGAAATCGAGGGATAGAAGTCCACAACATAAAATGAAAGGAAGGACAGTTTGCTTTTGTCTTTGAATTAAACCAATCCAACACTGCCGCCGTATTACGCCATTGGCTTACTTTTAGCTTGTCCCTTGTGGTCGAGTTGATGCGATCAAGCATGATCTTGCTGGCCTTACCTATTTCTGACTTGGTCGGGTTTATTAACCTGCACTTAGGGCTATTAGCGAAATTGTCCTTGTGATCTTTTAGCGTTACAAAAGCTTCTTTTTCCGCTGTGCTGTCAATTCTCTCTGATATATTTAGTCTTTCTGCAATGCGTTCGGATTCCTGTTCTATTCCATTCACGATCTTCTCGTCGGCTTTTTTGTATTTTTGTGTCATGTTCTCCGTTATTAGCTTGTCGTGCGTGGTGCTGTCCATTTGGTAAATATTTCTTGATTTGTCTGCACGAACCAGGATTTTTTCAGATGAGTTTATTTTCTTTATGTCCTTTTTGAGTTCGTCTTGAAATGTATCACTTACTTGTCTAAATTCGATATTTTCCACCATGTCCAGAATGTCATTCTCAAAACCCGCCATTTCCTCGATCTGGGGTGGGGTTCGTTTCGATTTAAAACCGAAGTACTCATGTTTTTCTGCGTCTGATTCATCTCCAGTGTCGTCAGATGTTTCGTTGTTCTTATACTTATTTAGAAAGACGAGGGCCTTCCAACGCATCCTTTTTATAAGGCTCTCGGGTTGTTCAAGAAGGCGTTTCAGGTATTCACCTTTACCTGGTTTCGGGATGTTTTTGTCCGAGTAGTCGAAAATAAAAGTTTCCATTTTTACTGTACTCACGGCTGCTCGTGATTAGAGTGCTCTACTTAAATAAATTAATAAATAAGGAGCATATTATATATACACGAAAAGGGTTATCACAAACTGCTGTAAAAGAGTGCTCGATTTCAAAAAAGAGCAGTAGTATTATACGTATGTCAATGCAGCATGTATTGGACTCGCTACACTGTGTTTCACGTTGCTAAAACGATCATCAGGCCAATGACTGCGGAGGTGTTTTTTTCTTCCTGGCAGTGTTGCTATGTCGACATTTGCTTATGAATTCAGTCCGCTTGTTTAACGATCTGTTTGGATCGGCTTTTTTATTATTAAGGATTGCCAATTTCTCTTCGAGGCATAGATTACATATACCCGTTTTACGCCTAAAAGTATTAGATTTGATGATGGTTTCCCAGGATATATCATACTTAACATTTTTGTCTTTCAGACTCCAAATGTATTTGGATAATTCGGATTCGTTCTTGTACTTTTTGTGGGTAAACGACTTAACGTGGTTATTATATCTTTCCTTGAATTTACCACCAGCAAGGCCTACATAGGTTTTACAACCCTTACTGGAGGTGATGTTAGCTTTAGATGCAAGCATTTCCTATTAAGGGGCAATTTCCTTTATATTTGCGAGTACAGTTGCACTGTTTTTTGGGGGTTTTCTTTATTTTGCGTTTTATTTTTGAGTTTTGCGTTTTGATAATTGCACCAACATTTTTCATGCAGCTATAGCTTATTTTTACGATGTTGCGGTTGAAAATTCTGTTCAGTTTGGACCCCGTGGGGAAATGCTTGTCTACAAGCTTTAAGAATTTCTGACCAATATTCGTTTTTACACTTCTACTATACGGAGGATTATACCAAGTGGTTTTTCTTTTTCTGTTACGAGATTTTCTACCACTGGTTGCATTGTTCTTTTGGTATTTGATTTTTTCCTCATATCCTGAGGATGCTAGAGCTTTGTTGTAGATTTCTGCGTTACGATTGAATACTTCCTCGTTGGATGAAAGTTCTGAGATTCTACGCCCGATAGCAGCTGGAATGTTTTTGGTTATGTTCGGAGGATGGTCTGAGTTGGCATGTACATAAACTGGAGTATTGTTGGGCTTTCTGTCAGGTTTATGTATTCATATACTAATTATATGTTACTCGGTACCAAGAAGAACACAAAACCCGAGTACAACTTGTTACTCTTTCTTGATTCTGACAGGCACTCTACAGCAAGAACACCACTTGAAAGAGTGCCAAGCACTAAGTTTCTAGGTCTACAAATCGACCAGAATATCACTTGGAGAGAACATATTGATAATATTGTAAAAACATGTTCAAGAAATGTAGGTATCATTAATAAATTAAAAAACTTCCTCCCACATGAGGCGTTACATACATTGTATTGTTCGTTGATATTACCGTATATCAACTATGGTATTTTAGCTTGGGGATGTGCATGTTCATCATACATAAATGATCTTCTTTTTAAAATTCAAAAGAGGGCACTTCGTATTATAAGTGCAAGTGATTATAGAAGTAGTACTAATCCCTTACTGATTAGGTATAATACTTTAAGTGTCAGGGATATGTATACATTTGAACTTGGTTTATTTATGTACAAGCATGAAAATGGATTTTTACCAAGTGTTTTTGATGATTTGTTTATAAAACAGTCTAAAATCCATGACTTAAACACCAGAAATAAAGATCGTCTGAGGCTTCCTTTTATCAAAAGAGCTTTCTGTGAAAAATCCATCAAATATGCAGCTACTAAGTTATGGAATAATGTTGATAACAGCATTAAAAGTTCATCATCGATTAATCAATTCCGCCATGTATTTAAAAAACATCTTATGCAAAGTTACTATTAACTCTTATTGTATCTGGTTTATATGACCACATTGGATATTTATATTGTATATTACTTATTTGTGTTGTGCATTTTCTTATTTACTATTGTTAACTGTTATTTTTTTATGTATTTAGGTTAATTCATATCAAGATATGACAGCTTACTGTTACTTCATTGAAGTGACAGTCTGCTGCCATGTCAAATGATGAATTAACCAATCGAGGGATCACAGATTTTCAGGCCTCTCCTTGGCCTTTCCTGTGATTCCTTCACTCTCACTTATATTATGATTTTGTATGTATTCTTGCTTTTGTAATTTGATGAGTGAAAAATAATAAATGAATGAATGAAATGAATGAAAGGTCTAAGTTCGCGTCCAGTAAGTTGATTGAACTTGCGTCTGCCTCAACCGTGATTTGCAAGCCTGCTGATCTGAAGATTTTGATGATCTTCTTTCTTGTTCTTTCTGCTTGCCCAGATGAGTTCTTTAACACGGCGAGACCGTCGTCTCTATAAAGGCCGACGCTGTCTACTTTGAGATCGTTGTTGAGTTTCTAGAGCATGTACAGGCCAACTAGCTCGCACACTTCGGCACCGTCAAATACTCCCATAGCGACGTCGAATGCGTTGTCATTTTCCTTCTTTATCCATGTTGCGCTGTCACCATCATCATACAAGAGTGTTTTTCTCGCGTGTAAGATTGTGTCTTGTTCCAGTTTTGAGACAGTCGTGAACTGTTTGGCCCATTTGAGTGTGTTCCTTAATAGCGTTTCGGAAATCGAGGGATAGAAGTCTACAACATCAAATGAGAGGAAAGACAATTTGCTTTTGTCTTTGAGTTTGATGAACCAATCCAACACTGCCGCCGTATCACGCCATTGGTTTACTTTTAGCTTGTCCCTTGTGGTCGAGTTGATGCGATCAAGCATGATCTTGCTGGCCTTACCTATTTCTAACTTGGTCGGGTTTATTAGCATGCACTTAGGGCTATTAGCAGTGGACTTCGGGTATATATATAAATGCGCATATATAAATGCGTACGTGACATCTACAAGTCGCCATACCGTGTTCAACGATGTAAGGTACCCAGATGTGCACAAATTCCACACGCAAAAGTATAGGCGAAAATGACATGTTACAAGGAAAATTATTTTTGCAAAATAGTGGCATTGATTGCAAAGGGGAAAATAATTTGACCCGAAACATAAACTCTAGCTTTATTTGGATTTTCCATCACGGAAAAAAATTAATGACGGAAAAGCTAGATATAGCTGATTTAAAAACTTATATTTCATTATTTCCGTGCTGAATGGGCGTGGCAATTGGCCATATTGATGACGAAATGTGATTCTTACTGGCATTAAGGTCAGAACTGAGTAGCTGCCGATGATGTTATTTGATAATTTTTGCACGTGATGATAGGGAACTTAGGGGGCTGTCATTTTTTCGGAAGGAATGGGTCATGGATTTATTTACTTGGGAGTCACGATAAATATTCCCCCCTCCCCCGTAGTGCCGCCACTGAACAATAACCCTCCTCAACCATAACTTACTCATTCGCTCGCTCACATCACAGATGCTCACATCAAAAATTGACAAAAAACTAATTCAAAATGTGTTTTTAAGCACCTTTTTGTGTCCCCCATGCTAAATCGGTGATCTGTACACCCTTTGACCATGTTGACGTACAATTTAGAGTATAAACACGTAGATGACTGTACATGATCTATTCATCCCGGCTGGAAGATGTTGATGAAGACTCGTATACTATTTATCACGCTCATACGTTATATGACAATTTGACGTACAATTACGTATGTGATGCATGGTTTGAGGTTTATTCAGCTAGTAAGTTAGATCTCGTCATACACATTATTGTCATGGTATTATATTGTAATTGTATACGTCAATTTTGTTCAGTTTGATTCAACCGGCTTATAAAGTTTTACTTTACACGGAAGGGGAAAGTTAGCAAAAAACAATTAATTTATGAGTGTAAAAGGGGGAGGTGGTTTTGGGGGAAAAGGGGGGGCAAATAATATTTATAAAATTATAAGTAAGGCGAGAAAAAAGAAACCCTGTTCTACGGGCGGACGGACCTTTCAAGTAGGGTCGGTCGGTCGGTTGGTATTTTTTTTAAATTTTTCAAATAACCAAAAAAATCTGTAAATAAATTTCAATTTGAGAACATACCAAAAAAAATTATCCTGAAATTTCCGAAATTTGGGGTCGGCATTCATTTGTACAGGAAAAATTTGTTTCCCAATTTGTTCAAAATTGTTCGTTTTTCGTCGCCTAAGTACATAAATAAATAAATAAATAAATAAATAAATAAATAAATAAATAAATAAATAAATAAATAAATAAATAAATAAATAAAAATAAATAAACATTAGTTATGTTTGTACATGGGGGGGGGGTGCTGTGCAATAATCATGATCCTTCGATATCCATGATTTATCCTTGCAAATTTATAGCATCGAACCTCCAGCCAATGTTCCTTGCCAGTGCTAGCCACGAAACAAGGTCACAACTGTAGCCACTCCTTCAATGGTCGCCATTTCAGTGATTGACAGTGATGTAATGCAAATATGGCGCTGGCCATCTGGTCACGTGCGCATTTATAAATGCGCATTTATATATACAACCGAAGTCTACTGATTAGCGAAATTGTCCTTGTGATCTTTTAGCGTTACAAAAGCTTCTTTTTCCGCTGTGCTGTCAATTCTCTCTGATATATTTAGTCTTTCTGCAATGCGTTCGGATTCCTGTTCTATTCCATTCACAATCTTCTCGTCGGCTTTTGGTGCTGTCCATTTGGTAAATATTTCTTGATTTGTCTGCATGAACCAGGATTTTTACAGATGAGTTTATTTTTTGAGTTCGTCTTGAAATGTATCACTTACTTGTCTAAATTCGATATTTTCCACCATGTCCAGAATGTCATTCTCAAAACCCGCAATTTCCTCGATCTGGGGTGGGGTTCGTTTCGATTTAAACCGAAGTACTCATGTTTTTCTGAACTTAGACCTTCGTACAGGAATACATAAACCTGACAGAAAGCCCAACAAGTACTCATGTTTCAGGTATTCACCTTTACCTGGTATCGGGATGTTTTTGTCCGAGTAGTCGATTGTAAAAATTTCCATTTTTACTGTACTCACTTACTTGTCTAAATTCGATATTTTCCACCATGTCCAGAATGTCATTCTCAAAACCCGCCATTTCCTCGATCTGGAGTGGGGTTCGTTTCGATTTAAAACCGAAGTACTCGTGTTTTTCTGAACTTAGACCTTCGTTCAGGAATACATAAACCTTACAGAAAGCCCAACAATACTCCAGTTTATGTGCATGCCAACTCATACATTAGAGTCAAGCGGTAGCATGACCAGCAAGTTTTTTTAAAAAAACGACTGATAAAGAAGAATAAACAGATGCACCGCGGACTATATTTACACGAAACAAAACGCTATTGTTCTGTGATATTTTACGCTGGGTACAAAATATATCTAAAACCATGCTAAATCTTATTTACTGTCCAAAGTGTAATATTTTAATAACTCATTAATTCAAAAAGTTACACTAATCTTACAGTCAATCCGATTGTTTGATAATAAACAAACATTCTTGTATTATTTCACGCGGTATTTCATAGCCAAAATTAGTGTAAAATCATAGCTAATCATACTGATATCCAGAATCTTTCGTCACTGCTACAGCCATACATGGCTGTCACTGTCGCACTACTTTTTGAGATTCATGCACTTTCAAAATATACCCTAGCATTTTCCTGGATACCATACATATATACAAATTCTGGATCCCATTCGCCAAAAAATCAAGTTTTTCACAATTCTTTTATTCTTTCCGGACCACAGCATACATTCATATTAATAAATACTCCACTTTTACACGTCGTTATATCGGGACGTCCCCGTGGCGAAGTGGTCAAGGCCATGGACTTCTAATCCACTTATGAAGTTTTGCCCAAGTTTGAACTTCCCACCACCTTTTTTTTAATGTTTTATTAACCAATTTATTGTCATAAATCAAGAATAACACCATTTCGAACATTCATTGCTATTGTGATATTTTTTTATCAAACAAACATGTTTGATTTTTTATTCACATTTAGGCCTAGGCCTAGGGCCTACTTTCACCATCCAGATGCTTTCACCATGCCTGACTATCATGATATCTTCGTCATTTAAAACACATTTATCAGTGGCTCTGTTCACAGCTCAGACTGAAATTATATTTGGAATAAATATTATAAATTGTCACAAGTTAAAATCACAAACAGCGAAAGATCGCCAACAACTGTCGCTGAATATTGTTATCCAACTAGATTTCCCCACAGGGCTATAAAGAATCACAAACCGCGAAATTTGGATATATACTAGATTGCCCTGCAAGGCTGTAAAGAATCACACACCACGAAATATGGATATCCAACAAGCTTAAACTGTAAATTAGCTCCCGATAGAGGGCAGGGCTTGATAAGGGAAATTAAAATCACAAACCGCGAAAGATCGCCGACAACCGCCGCTTAATAGGGATATCCAACTAGATTGCCCCGCAGGGCTACAAAGAACCACAAACCGCGCAATTTGGATATCCAACCAGATTTTCCACAGGCCTATCGATTATAAAGAACCACAATCCGCGAAATATGGATATCCAACAAATTAAGACCACAAACCGCGAAAGATCAACAACAACTGCCGCTCAATATTGATATCCAACTAGATTGCCCGCAGGGCTATAAAGAACCACAAACCGCGGAATTTCGATATGCAACTATTGCCCCACAGGGCTTCAAAGAACCACAAGCCACGAAATATGGATATCCAACAAGCCAGATTATAAAGAACCACAAACCGCGAAATATGGATATTTTATTTGTTTTATGGAGCACATCCTAACCTGATGACTTTCCAAGCTTGGAGCTGCTTGGCTACATTCATAAAAAGAAAAGAAATCTACCAAAAAACGTTGACAACGTAAAGAAATCAGCAAGTTTAAAAAAAACCCACCTCGGCTCACTTTTTGGGTGGGTGCGGCGTGCCGCACCCACCCTGTATGCTCTGACTATTGACCTACTTTTTTTCACATGCAGTGTTGAGAAAATATTCGTGCCGGTTATATCCCAAACACCCACAGAGGTGATAGTTTACGGCGAGTTTTGCAATTATTACTTGATTTTGATATGTAAGTAATACGATAAAGTCGTCATAGGCAGTAATGTGTTTGTATTAAAAGAAATAACAAAAATAATTATTTAAGTAATAGAAATACTATTTGGAAATTGCAGCAAGATTTGCAGATGTTTTTATTTGAACAGTACCAGTTCACCAGTTTTGCTAGTTTTCCTAATCTTTGGGCTAAATTAATAGCATCGTGAAGGTCATATATATCATTTTATACTGACAGCTTCGGCATGTAGAAATACAGCTTGTATGTGCATTGTGTGCAGTGTGTACTCTATAGCCATAAGGTCGAATGTTTTGGACTTCTAATCCACTTATGAAGTTTTGCCCAAGTTTGAAACTTCCCACCACCTTTTTTTAATGTTTTATTAACCAATTTATTGTCATAAATCAAGAATAACACCATTTCGAACATTCATTGCTATTGTGATATTTTTTTATCAAACAAACATGTTTGATTTTTTATTCACATTTAGGCCTAGGCCTAGGGCCTACTTTCACCATCCAGATGCTTTCACCATGCCTGACTATCATGATATCTTCGTCATTTAAAACACATTTATCAGTGGCTCTGTTCACAGCTCAGACTGAAATTATATTTGGAATAAATATTATAAATTGTCACAAGTTAAAATCACAAACAGCGAAAGATCGCCAACAACTGTCGCTGAATATTGTTATCCAACTAGATTTCCCCACAGGGCTATAAAGAATCACAAACCGCGAAATTTGGATATATACTAGATTGCCCTGCAAGGCTGTAAAGAATCACACACCACGAAATATGGATATCCAACAAGCTTAAACTGTAAATTAGCTCCCGATAGAGGACAGTGCTTGATAAGAGAAATTAAAATCACAAACCGCGAAAGATCGCCGACAACCGCCGCTTAATAGGGATATCCAACTAGATTGCCCCGCAGGGCTACAAAGAACCACAAACCGCGCAATTTGGATATCCAACCAGATTTCCCACAGGCCTATCGATTATAAAGAACCACAATCCGCGAAATATGGATATCCAACAAATTAAGACCACAAACCGCGAAAGATCAACAACAACTGCCGCTCAATATTGATATCCAACTAGATTGCCCGCAGGGCTATAAAGAACCACAAACCGCGGAATTTCGATATGCAACTATTGCCCCACAGGGCTTCAAAGAACCACAAGCCACGAAATATGGATATCCAACAAGCCAGATTATAAAGAACCACAAACCGCGAAATATGGATATTTTATTTGTTTTATGGAGCACATCCTAACCTGATGACTTTCCAAGCTTGGAGCTGCTTGGCTACATTCATAAAAAGAAAAGAAATCTACCAAAAAACGTTGACAACGTAAAGAAATCAGCAAGTTTAAAAAACCCACCTCGGTTTTCATTTTTGGGTGGGTGCGGCGTGCCGCACCCACCCTGTATGCTCTGACTATTGACCCACTTTTTCACATGCCGCAGTGTTGAGAAAATATTCGTGCCGGTTATATCCCAAACACCCACAGAGGTGATAGTTTACGGCGAGTTTTGCAATTATTACTTGATTTTGATATGTAAGTAATACGATAAAGTCGTCATAGGCAGTAATGTGTTTGTATTAAAAGAAATAACAAAAATAATTATTTAAGTAATAGAAATACTATTTGGAAATTGCAGCAAGATTTGCAGATGTTTTTATTTGAACAGTACCAGTTCACCAGTTTTGCTAGTTTTCCTAATCTTTGGGCTAAATTAATAGCATCGTGAAGGTCATATATATCATTTTATACTGACAGCTTCGGCATGTAGAAATACAGCTTGTATGTGCATTGTGTGCAGTGTGTACTCTATAGCCATAAGGTCGAATGTTTTGGACTTCTAATCCACTTATGAAGTTTTGCCCAAGTTTGAAACTTCCCACCACCTTTTTTTTAATGTTTTATTAACCAATTTATTGTCATAAATCAAGAATAACACCATTTCGAACATTCATTGCTATTGTGATATTATTTTTTTTTTTATCAAACAAACATGTTTGATTTTTTATTCACATTTAGGCCTAGGCCTAGGGCCTACTTTCACCATCCAGATGCTTTCACCATGCCTGACTATCATGATATCTTCGTCATTTAAAACACATTTATCAGTGGCTCTGTTCACAGCTCAGACTGAAATTATATTTGGAATAAATATTATAAATTGTCACAAGTTAAAATCACAAACAGCGAAAGATCGCCAACAACTGTCGCTGAATATTGTTATCCAACTAGATTTCCCCACAGGGCTATAAAGAATCACAAACCGCGAAATTTGGATATATACTAGATTGCCCTGCAAGGCTGTAAAGAATCACACACCACGAAATATGGATATCCAACAAGCTTAAACTGTAAATTAGCTCCCGATAGAGGGCAGGGCTTGATAAGGGAAATTAAAATCACAAACCGCGAAAGATCGCCGACAACCGCCGCTTAATAGGGATATCCAACTAGATTGCCCCGCAGGGCTACAAAGAACCACAAACACCGCAATTTGGATATCCAACCAGATTTCCCACAGGCCTATCGATTATAAAGAACCACAATCCGCGAAATATGGATATCCAACAAATTAAGACCACAAACCGCGAAAGATCAACAACAACTGCCGCTCAATATTGATATCCAACTAGATTGCCCGCAGGGCTATAAAGAACCACAAACCGCGGAATTTCGATATGCAACTATTGCCCCACAGGGCTTCAAAGAACCACAAGCCACGAAATATGGATATCCAACAAGCCAGATTATAAAGAACCACAAACCGCGAAATATGGATATTTTATTTGTTTTATGGAGCACATCCTAACCTGATGACTTTCCAAGCTTGGAGCTGCTTGGCTACATTCATAAAAAGAAAAGAAATCTACCAAAAAACGTTGACAACGTAAAGAAATCAGCAAGTTTAAAAAACCCACCTCGGCTTTTTTGGGTGGGTGCGGCGTGCCGCACCCACCCTGTATGCTCTGACTATTGACCTACTTTTTCACATGCCGCAGTGTTGAGAAAATATTCGTGCCGGTTATATCCCAAACACCCACAGAGGTGATAGTTTACGGCGAGTTTTGCAATTATTACTTGATTTTGATATGTAAGTAATACGATAAAGTCGTCATAGGCAGTAATGTGTTTGTATTAAAAGAAATAACAAAATAATTATTTAAGTAATAGAAATACTATTTGGAAATTGCAGCAAGATTTGCAGATGTTTTTATTTGAACAGTACCAGTTCACCAGTTTTGCTAGTTTTCCTAATCTTTGGGCTAAATTAATAGCATCGTGAAGGTCATATATATCATTTTATACTGACAGCTTCGGCATGTAGAAATACAGCTTGTATGTGCATTGTGTGCAGTGTGTACTCTATAGCCATAAGGTCGAATGTTTTGGACTTCTAATCCACTTATGAAGTTTTGCCCAAGTTTGAAACTTCCCACCACCTTTTTTTTAATGTTTTATTAACCAATTTATTGTCATAAATCAAGAATAACACCATTTCGAACATTCATTGCTATTGTGATATTTTTTTTTATCAAACAAACATGTTTGATTTTTTATTCACATTTAGGCCTAGGCCTAGGGCCTACTTTCACCATCCAGATGCTTTCACCATGCCTGACTATCATGATATCTTCGTCATTTAAAACACATTTATCAGTGGCTCTGTTCACAGCTCAGACTGAAATTATATTTGGAATAAATATTATAAATTGTCACAAGTTAAAATCACAAACAGCGAAAGATCGCCAACAACTGTCGCTGAATATTGTTATCCAACTAGATTTCCCACAGGGCTATAAAGAATCACAAACCGCGAAATTTGGATATATACTAGATTGCCCTGCAAGGCTGTAAAGAATCACACACCACGAAATATGGATATCCAACAAGCTTAAACTGTAAATTAGCTCCCGATAGAGGGCAGGGCTTGATAAGGGAAATTAAAATCACAAACCGCGAAAGATCGCCGACAACCGCCGCTTAATAGGGATATCCAACTAGATTGCCCCGCAGGGCTACAAAGAACCACAAACCGCGCAATTTGGATATCCAACCAGATTTCCCACAGGCCTATCGATTATAAAGAACCACAATCCGCGAAATATGGATATCCAACAAATTAAGACCACAAACCGCGAAAGATCAACAACAACTGCCGCTCAATATTGATATCCAACTAGATTGCCCGCAGGGCTATAAAGAACCACAAACCGCGGAATTTCGATATGCAACTATTGCCCCACAGGGCTTCAAAGAACCACAAGCCACGAAATATGGATATCCAACAAGCCAGATTATAAAGAACCACAAACCGCGAAATATGGATATTTTATTTGTTTTATGGAGCACATCCTAACCTGATGACTTTCCAAGCTTGGAGCTGCTTGGCTACATTCATAAAAAGAAAAGAAATCTACCAAAAAACGTTGACAACGTAAAGAAATCAGCAAGTTTAAAAAACCCACCTCGGTTTCACTTTTTGGTGGGTGCGGCGTGCCGCACCCACCCTGTATGCTCTGACTATTGACCTACTTTTTCACATGCCGCAGTGTTGAGAAAATATTCGTGACTGGTTATATCCCAAACACCCACAGAGGTGATAGTTTACGGCGAGTTTTGCAATTATTACTTGTTTTTGATATGTAAGTAATACGATAAAGTCGTCATAGGCAGTAATGTGTTTGTATTAAAAGAAATAACAAAAATAATTATTTAAGTAATAGAAATACTATTTGGAAATTGCAGCAAGATTTGCAGATGTTTTTATTTGAACAGTACCAGTTCACCAGTTTTGCTAGTTTTCCTAATCTTTGGGCTAAATTAATAGCATCGTGAAGGTCATATATATCATTTTATACTGACAGCTTCGGCATGTAGAAATACAGCTTGTATGTGCATTGTGTGCAGTGTGTACTCTATAGCCATAAGGTCGAATGTTTTGGACTTCTAATCCACTTATGAAGTTTTGCCCAAGTTTGAAACTTCCCACCACCTTTTTTTTTAATGTTTTATTAACCAATTTATTGTCATAAATCAAGAATAACACCATTTCGAACATTCATTGCTATTGTGATATTTTTTTTATCAAACAAACATGTTTGATTTTTTATTCACATTTTATGCCTAGGCCTAGGGCCTACTTTCACCATCCAGATGCTTTCACCATGCCTGACTATCATGATATCTTCGTCATTTAAAACACATTTATCAGTGGCTCTGTTCACAGCTCAGACTGAAATTATATTTGGAATAAATATTATAAATTGTCACAAGTTAAAATCACAAACAGCGAAAGATCGCCAACAACTGTCGCTGAATATTGTTATCCAACTAGATTTCCCACAGGGCTATAAAGAATCACAAACCGCGAAATTTGATATATACTAGATTGCCCTGCAAGGCTGTAAAGAATCACACACCACGAAATATGGATATCCAACAAGCTTAAACTGTAAATTAGCTCCCGATAGAGGGCAGGGCTTGATAAGGGAAATTAAAATCACAAACCGCGAAAGATCGCCGACAACCGCCGCTTAATAGGGATATCCAACTAGATTGCCTCGCAGGGCTACAAAGAACCACAAACCGCGCAATTTGGATATCCAACCAGATTTCCCACAGGCCTATCGATTATAAAGAACCACAATCCGCGAAATATGGATATCCAACAAATTAAGACCACAAACCGCGAAAGATCAACAACAACTGCCGCTCAATATTGATATCCAACTAGATTGCCCGCAGGGCTATAAAGAACCACAAACCGCGGAATTTCGATATGCAACTATTGCCCCACAGGGCTTCAAAGAACCACAAGCCACGAAATATGGATATCCAACAAGCCAGATTATAAAGAACCACAAACCGCGAAATATGGATATTTTATTTGTTTTATGGAGCACATCCTAACCTGATGACTTTCCAAGCTTGGAGCTGCTTGGCTACATTCATAAAAAGAAAAGAAATCTACCAAAAAACGTTGACAACGTAAAGAAATCAGCAAGTTTAAAAAACCCACCTCGGTTTTCACTTTTTGGGTGGGTGCGGCGTGCCGCACCCACCCTGTATGCTCTGACTATTGACCTACTTTTTCACATGCCGCAGTGTTGAGAAAATATTCGTGCCGGTTATATCCCAAACACCCACAGAGGTGATAGTTTACGGCGAGTTTTGCAATTATTACTTGATTTTGATATGTAAGTAATACGATAAAGTCGTCATAGGCAGTAAATAGAAATACTATTTAAGGAAATACTATTTGGAAATTGCAGCAAGATTTGCAGATGTTTTTATTTGAACAGTACCAGTTCACCAGTTTTGCTAGTTTTCCTAATCTTTGGGCTAAATTAATAGCATCGTGAAGGTCATATATATCATTTTATACTGACAGCTTCGGCATGTAGAAATACAGCTTGTATGTGCATGGTGTGCAGTGTGTACTCTAGAGCCATAAGGTCGAATGTTTTGGACTTCTAATCCACTTATGAAGTTTTGCCCAAGTTTGAAACTTCCCACCACCTTTTTTTAATGTTTTATTAACCAATTTATTGTCATAAATCAAGAATAACACCATTTCGAACATTCATTGCTATTGTGATATTTTTTTTATCAAACAAACATGTTTGATTTTTTATTCACATTTAGGCCTAGGCCTAGGGCCTACTTTCACCATCCAGATGCTTTCACCATGCCTGACTATCATGATATCTTCGTCATTTAAAACACATTTATCAGTGGCTCTGTTCACAGCTCAGACTGAAATTATATTTGGAATAAATATTATAAATTGTCACAAGTTAAAATCACAAACAGCGAAAGATCGCCAACAACTGTCGCTGAATATTGTTATCCAACTAGATTTCCCCACAGGGCTATAAAGAATCACAAACCGCGAAATTTGGATATATACTAGATTGCCCTGCAAGGCTGTAAAGAATCACACACCACGAAATATGGATATCCAACAAGCTTAAACTGTAAATTAGCTCCCGATAGAGGGCAGGGCTTGATAAGGGAAATTAAAATCACAAACCGCGAAAGATCGCCGACAACCGCCGCTTAATAGGATATCCAACTAGATTGTTTCGCAGGGCTACTAAAAGAACCACAAACACCGCAATTTGGATATCCAACCAGATTTCCCACAGGCCTATCGATTATAAAGAACCACAATCCGCGAAATATGGATATCCAACAAATTAAGACCACAAACCGCGAAAGATCAACAACAACTGCCGCTCAATATTGATATCCAACTAGATTACCCGCAGGGCTATAAAGAACCACAAACCGCGGAATTTCGATATGCAACTATTGCCCCACAGGGCTTCAAAGAACCACAAGCCACGAAATATGGATATCCAACAAGCCAGATTATAAAGAACCACAAACCGCGAAATATGGATATTTTATTTGTTTTATGGAGCACATCCTAACCTGATGACTTTCCAAGCTTGGAGCTGCTTGGCTACATTCATAAAAAGAAAAGAAATCTACCAAAAAAACGTTGACAACGTAAAGAAATCAGCAAGTTTAAAAAAACCCACCTCGGCTCACTTTTTGGGTGGGTGCGGCGTGCCGCACCCACCCTGTATGCTCTGACTATTGACCTACTTTTTCACATGCCGCAGTGTTGAGAAAATATTCGTGCCGGTTATATCCCAAACACCCACAGAGGTGATAGTTTACGGCGAGTTTTGCAATTATTACTTGATTTTGATATGTAAGTAATACGATAAAGTCGTCATAGGCAGTAATGTGTTTGTATTAAAAGAAATAACAAAAATAATTATTTAAGTAATAGAAATACTATTTGGAAATTGCAGCAAGATTTGCAGATGTTTTTATTTGAACAGTACCAGTTCACCAGTTTTGCTAGTTTTCCTAATCTTTGGGCTAAATTAATAGCATCGTGAAGGTCATATATATCATTTTATACTGACAGCTTCGGCATGTAGAAATACAGCTTGTATGTGCATTGTGTGCAGTGTGTACTCTATAGCCATAAGGTCGAATGTTTTGGACTTCTAATCCACTTATGAAGTTTTGCCCAAGTTTGAAACTTCCCACCACCTTTTTTTTAATGTTTTATTAACCAATTTATTGTCATAAATCAAGAATAACACCATTTCGAACATTCATTGCTATTGTGATATTTTTTTTTATCAAACAAACATGTTTGATTTTTTATTCACATTTAGGCGTAGGCCTAGGGCCTACTTTCACCATCCAGATGCTTTCACCATGCCTGACTATCATGATATCTTCGTCATTTAAAACACATTTATCAGTGGCTCTGTTCACAGCTCAGACTGAAATTATATTTGGAATAAATATTATAAATTGTCACAAGTTAAAATCACAAACAGCGAAAGATCGCCAACAACTGTCGCTGAATATTGTTATCCAACTAGATTTCCCCACAGGGCTATAAAGAATCACAAACCGCGAAATTTGGATATATACTAGATTGCCCTGCAAGGCTGTAAAGAATCACACACCACGAAATATGGATATCCAACAAGCTTAAACTGTAAATTAGCTCCCGATAGAGGGCAGGGCTTGATAAGGGAAATTAAAATCACAAACCGCGAAAGATCGCCGACAACCGCCGCTTAATAGGGATATCCAACTAGATTGCCCCGCAGGGCTACAAAGAACCACAAACCGCGCAATTTGGATATCCAACCAGATTTCCCACAGGCCTATCGATTATAAAGAACCACAATCCGCGAAATATGGATATCCAACAAATTAAGACCACAAACCGCGAAAGATCAACAACAACTGCCGCTCAATATTGATATCCAACTAGATTGCCCGCAGGCCTATAAAGAACCACAAACCGCGGAATTTCGATATGCAACTATTGCCCCACAGGGCTTCAAAGAACCACAAGCCACGAAATATGGATATCCAACAAGCCAGATTATAAAGAACCACAAACCGCGAAATATGGATATTTTATTTGTTTTATGGAGCACATCCTAACCTGATGACTTTCCAAGCTTGGAGCTGCTTGGCTACATTCATAAAAAAGAAAAGAAATCTACCAAAAAAACGTTGACAACGTAAAGAAATCAGCAAGTTTAAAAAAGCCCACCTCGGCTCACTTTTTGGGTGGGTGCGGCGTGCCGCACCCACCCTGTATGCTCTGACTATTGACCTACTTTTTCACATGCCGCAGTGTTGAGAAAATATTCGTGCCGGTTATATCCCAAACACCCACAGAGGTGATAGTTTACGGCGAGTTTTGCAATTATTACTTGATTTTGATATGTAAGTAATACGATAAAGTCGTCATAGGCAGTAATGTGTTTGTATTAAAAGAAATAACAAAAATAATTATTTAAGTAATAGAAATACTATTTGGAAATTGCAGCAAGATTTGCAGATGTTTTTATTTGAACAGTACCAGTTCACCAGTTTTGCTAGTTTTCCTAATCTTTGGGCTAAATTAATAGCATCGTGAAGGTCATATATATCATTTTATACTGACAGCTTCGGCATGTAGAAATACAGCTTGTATGTGCATTGTGTGCAGTGTGTACTCTATAGCCATAAGGTCGAATGTTTTGGACTTCTAATCCACTTATGAAGTTTTGCCCAAGTTTGAAACTTCCCACCACCTTTTTTTTAATGTTTTATTAACCAATTTATTGTCATAAATCAAGAATAACACCATTTCGAACATTCATTGCTATTGTGATATTTTTTTATCAAACAAACATGTTTGATTTTTTATTCACATTTAGGCCTAGGCCTAGGGCCTACTTTCACCATCCAGATGCTTTCACCATGCCTGACTATCATGATATCTTCGTCATTTAAAACACATTTATCAGTGGCTCTGTTCACAGCTCAGACTGAAATTATATTTGGAATAAATATTATAAATTGTCACAAGTTAAAATCACAAACAGCGAAAGATCGCCAACAACTGTCGCTGAATATTGTTATCCAACTAGATTTCCCACAGGGCTATAAAGAATCACAAACCGCGAAATTTGGATATATACTAGATTGCCCTGCAAGGCTGTAAAGAATCACACACCACGAAATATGGATATCCAACAAGCTTAAACTGTAAATTAGCTCCCGATAGAGGGCAGGGCTTGATACGGCAAACTACCGTCCCAACCCGCGAAAGATCGCCGACAACCGCCGCTTAATAGGGATATCCAACTAGATTGCCCCGCAGGGCTACAAAGAACCACAAACCGCGCAATTTGGATATCCAACCAGATTTCCCACAGGCCTATCGATTATAAAGAACCACAATCCGCGAAATATGGATATCCAACAAATTAAGACCACAAACCGCGAAAGATCAACAACAACTGCCGCTCAATATTGATATCCAACTAGATTGCCCGCAGGGCTATAAAGAACCACAAACCGCGGAATTTCGATATGCAACTATTGCCCCACAGGGCTTCAAAGAACCACAAGCCACGAAATATGGATATCCAACAAGCCAGATTATAAAGAACCACAAACCGCGAAATATGGATATTTTATTTGTTTTATGGAGCACATCCTAACCTGATGACTTTCCAAGCTTGGAGCTGCTTGGCTACATTCATAAAAAGAAAAGAAATCTACCAAAAAACGTTGACAACGTAAAGAAATCAGCAAGTTTAAAAAACCCACCTCGGTTTCACTTTTTGGGTGGGTGCGGCGTGCCGCACCCACCCTGTATGCTCTGACTATTGACCTACTTTTTCACATGCCGCAGTGTTGAGAAAATATTCGTGCCGGTTATATCCCAAACACCCACAGAGGTGATAGTTTACGGCGAGTTTTGCAATTATTACTTGATTTTGATATGTAAGTAATACGATAAAGTCGTCATAGGCAGTAATGTGTTTGTATTAAAAGAAATAACAAAAATAATTATTTAAGTAATAGAAATACTATTTGGAAATTGCAGCAAGATTTGCAGATGTTTTTATTTGAACAGTACCAGTTCACCAGTTTTGCTAGTTTTCCTAATCTTTGGGCTAAATTAATAGCATCGTGAAGGTCATATATATCATTTTATACTGACAGCTTCGGCATGTAGAAATACAGCTTGTATGTGCATTGTGTGCAGTGTGTACTCTATAGCCATAAGGTCGAATGTTTTGGACTTCTAATCCACTTATGAAGTTTTGCCCAAGTTTGAAACTTCCCACCACCTTTTTTTAATGTTTTATTAACCAATTTATTGTCATAAATCAAGAATAACACCATTTCGAACATTCATTGCTATTGTGATATTTTTTTATCAAACAAACATGTTTGATTTTTATTCACATTTAGGCCTAGGCCTAGGGCCTACTTTCACCATCCAGATGCTTTCACCATGCCTGACTATCATGATATCTTCGTCATTTAAAACACATTTATCAGTGGCTCTGTTCACAGCTCAGACTGAAATTATATTTGGAATAAATATTATAAATTGTCACAAGTTAAAATCACAAACAGCGAAAGATCGCCAACAACTGTCGCTGAATATTGTTATCCAACTAGATTTCCCCACAGGGCTATAAAGAATCACAAACCGCGAAATTTGGATATATACTAGATTGCCCTGCAAGGCTGTAAAGAATCACACACCACGAAATATGGATATCCAACAAGCTTAAACTGTAAATTAGCTCCCGATAGAGGGCAGGGCTTGATAAGGGAAATTAAAATCACAAACCGCGAAAGATCGCCGACAACCGCCGCTTAATAGGGATATCCAACTAGATTGCCCCGCAGGGCTACAAAGAACCACAAACCGCGCAATTTGGATATCCAACCAGATTTCCCACAGGCCTATCGATTATAAAGAACCACAATCCGCGAAATATGGATATCCAACAAATTAAGACCACAAACCGCGAAAGATCAACAACAACTGCCGCTCAATATTGATATCCAACTAGATTGCCCGCAGGGCTATAAAGAACCACAAACCGCGGAATTTCGATATGCAACTATTGCCCACAGGGCTTCAAAGAACCACAAGCCACGAAATATGGATATCCAACAAGCCAGATTATAAAGAACCACAAACCGCGAAATATGGATATTTTATTTGTTTTATGGAGCACATCCTAACCTGATGACTTTCCAAGCTTGGAGCTGCTTGGCTACATTCATAAAAAAAGAAAAGAAATCTACCAAAAAACGTTGACAACGTAAAGAAATCAGCAAGTTTAAAAAACCCACCTCGGCTCACTTTTTGGGTGGGTGCGGCGTGCCGCACCCACCCTGTATGCTCTGACTATTGACCTACTTTTTCACATGCCGCAGTGTTGAGAAAATATTCGTGCCGGTTATATCCCAAACACCCACAGAGGTGATAGTTTACGGCGAGTTTTGCAATTATTACTTGATTTTGATATGTAAGTAATACGATAAAGTCGTCATAGGCAGTAATGTGTTTGTATTAAAAGAAATAACAAAAATAATTATTTAAGTAATAGAAATACTATTTGGAAATTGCAGCAAGATTTGCAGATGTTTTTATTTGAACAGTACCAGTTCACCAGTTTTGCTAGTTTTCCTAATCTTTGGGCTAAATTAATAGCATCGTGAAGGTCATATATATCATTTTATACTGACAGCTTCGGCATGTAGAAATACAGCTTGTATGTGCATTGTGTGCAGTGTGTACTCTATAGCCATAAGGTCGAATGTTTTGGACTTCTAATCCACTTATGAAGTTTTGCCCAAGTTTGAAACTTCCCACCACCTTTTTTTAATGTTTTATTAACCAATTTATTGTCATAAATCAAGAATAACACCATTTCGAACATTCATTGCTATTGTGATATTTTTTTATCAAACAAACATGTTTGATTTTTTATTCACATTTAGGCCTAGGCCTAGGGCCTACTTTCACCATCCAGATGCTTTCACCATGCCTGACTATCATGATATCTTCGTCATTTAAAACACATTTATCAGTGGCTCTGTTCACAGCTCAGACTGAAATTATATTTGGAATAAATATTATAAATTGTCACAAGTTAAAATCACAAACAGCGAAAGATCGCCAACAACTGTCGCTGAATATTGTTATCCAACTAGATTTCCCCACAGGGCTATAAAGAATCACAAACCGCGAAATTTGGATATATACTAGATTGCCCTGCAAGGCTGTAAAGAATCACACACCACGAAATATGGATATCCAACAAGCTTAAACTGTAAATTAGCTCCCGATAGAGGGCAGGGCTTGATAAGGGAAATTAAAATCACAAACCGCGAAAGATCGCCGACAACCGCCGCTTAATAGGATATCCAACTAGATTGCCCCCGCAGGGCTACAAAGAACCACAAACCGCGCAATTTGGATATCCAACCAGATTTCCCACAGGCCTATCGATTATAAAGAACCACAATCCGCGAAATATGGATATCCAACAAATTAAGACCACAAACCGCGAAAGATCAACAACAACTGCCGCTCAATATTGATATCCAACTAGATTGCCCGCAGGCCTATAAAGAACCACAAACCGCGGAATTTCGATATGCAACTATTGCCCCACAGGGCTTCAAAGAACCACAAGCCACGAAATATGGATATCCAACAAGCCAGATTATAAAGAACCACAAACCGCGAAATATGGATATTTTATTTGTTTTATGGAGCACATCCTAACCTGATGACTTTCCAAGCTTGGAGCTGCTTGGCTACATTCATAAAAAAAGAAAAGAAATCTACCAAAAAACGTTGACAACGTAAAGAAATCAGCAAGTTTAAAAAACCCACCTCGGCTCACTTTTTGGGTGGGTGCGGCGTGCCGCACCCACCCTGTATGCTCTGACTATTGACCTACTTTTTCACATGCCGCAGTGTTGAGAAAATATTCGTGCCGGTTATATCCCAAACACCCACAGAGGTGATAGTTTACGGCGAGTTTTGCAATTATTACTTGATTTTGATATGTAAGTAATACGATAAAGTCGTCATAGGCAGTAATGTGTTTGTATTAAAAGAAATAACAAAAATAATTATTTAAGTAATAGAAATACTATTTGGAAATTGCAGCAAGATTTGCAGATGTTTTTATTTGAACAGTACCAGTTCACCAGTTTTGCTAGTTTTCCTAATCTTTGGGCTAAATTAATAGCATCGTGAAGGTCATATATATCATTTTATACTGACAGCTTCGGCATGTAGAAATACAGCTTGTATGTGCATTGTGTGCAGTGTGTACTCTATAGCCATAAGGTCGAATGTTTTGGACTTCTAATCCACTTATGAAGTTTTGCCCAAGTTTGAAACTTCCCACCACCTTTTTTTAATGTTTTATTAACCAATTTATTGTCATAAATCAAGAATAACACCATTTCGAACATTCATTGCTATTGTGATATTTTTTTATCAAACAAACATGTTTGATTTTTATTCACATTTAGGCTAGGCCTAGGGCCTACTTTCACCATCCAGATGCTTTCACCATGCCTGACTATCATGATATCTTCGTCATTTAAAACACATTTATCAGTGGCTCTGTTCACAGCTCAGACTGAAATTATATTTGGAATAAATATTATAAATTGTCACAAGTTAAAATCACAAACAGCGAAAGATCGCCAACAACTGTCGCTGAATATTGTTATCCAACTAGATTTCCCCACAGGGCTATAAAGAATCACAAACCGCGAAATTTGGATATATACTAGATTGCCCTGCAAGGCTGTAAAGAATCACACACCACGAAATATGGATATCCAACAAGCTTAAACTGTAAATTAGCTCCCGATAGAGGGCAGGGCTTGATAAGGGAAATTAAAATCACAAACCGCGAAAGATCGCCGACAACCGCCGCTTAATAGGGATATCCAACTAGATTGCCCCGCAGGGCTACAAAGAACCACAAACCGCGCAATTTGGATATCCAACCAGATTTCCCACAGGCCTATCGATTATAAAGAACCACAATCCGCGAAATATGGATATCCAACAAATTAAGACCACAAACCGCGAAAGATCAACAACAACTGCCGCTCAATATTGATATCCAACTAGATTGCCCGCAGGGCTATAAAGAACCACAAACCGCGGAATTTCGATATGCAACTATTGCCCCACAGGGCTTCAAAGAACCACAAGCCACGAAATATGGATATCCAACAAGCCAGATTATAAAGAACCACAAACCGCGAAATATGGATATTTTATTTGTTTTATGGAGCACATCCTAACCTGATGACTTTCCAAGCTTGGAGCTGCTTGGCTACATTCATAAAAAGAAAAGAAATCTACCAAAAAACGTTGACAACGTAAAGAAATCAGCAAGTTTAAAAAACCCACCTCGGCTCATTTTTTTGGGTGGGTGCGGCGTGCCGCACCCACCCTGTATGCTCTGACTATTGACCTACTTTTTCACATGCCGCAGTGTTGAGAAAATATTCGTGCCGGTTATATCCCAAACACCCACAGAGGTGATAGTTTACGGCGAGTTTTGCAATTATTACTTGATTTTGATATGTAAGTAATACGATAAAGTCGTCATAGGCAGTAATGTGTTTGTATTAAAAGAAATAACAAAAATAATTATTTAAGTAATAGAAATACTATTTGGAAATTGCAGCAAGATTTGCAGATGTTTTTATTTGAACAGTACCAGTTCACCAGTTTTGCTAGTTTTCCTAATCTTTGGGCTAAATTAATAGCATCGTGAAGGTCATATATATCATTTTATACTGACAGCTTCGGCATGTAGAAATACAGCTTGTATGTGCATTGTGTGCAGTGTGTACTCTATAGCCATAAGGTCGAATGTTTTGGACTTCTAATCCACTTATGAAGTTTTGCCCAAGTTTGAACTTCCCACCACCTTTTTTTTAATGTTTTATTAACCAATTTATTGTCATAAATCAAGAATAACACCATTTCGAACATTCATTGCTATTGTGATATTTTTTTTATCAAACAAACATGTTTGATTTTTTATTCACATTTAGGCCTAGGCCTAGGGCCTACTTTCACCATCCAGATGCTTTCACCATGCCTGACTATCATGATATCTTCGTCATTTAAAACACATTTATCAGTGGCTCTGTTCACAGCTCAGACTGAAATTATATTTGGAATAAATATTATAAATTGTCACAAGTTAAAATCACAAACAGCGAAAGAGAGCATCAACTGTCGTCCGCGGGATAGATTTCCGATATCAATCATAACATACTCGTCTAAAGGTGAAGTCACTTCAAATCATCCCAAAGTCGCAGGGTATAGGAATGTTCTTTGTAATCCTAGTCCATGTGATTTGCGATGAGTTGAAGTGACCTCCCTTCAAGATGAGTCTGGTATTTATTCCCATTATGTATATAAAAAGAGACACATGTAACTGCCGACAAATGCATTTTTTGGTATGGATGGTATTAAGTCATACCCAAGTTTACGATTAGGCCGATATTTTGGGCTTATCTACCAGACTGCATGATTTACTCCCGGGGATTTACTTTTGGTCTAGAGTGTGAAGGTAGACGGTGGGACCCACCAGCATGTGATAAAGACTGTCAATTTTGTTACAATGGCGGTATTTGTCACGCTGAGACAGGGGAATGTGTATGTGCTCCAGGATTCAGCGGCTCTACATGTCAAACAAGTACGTAGAATCATTTGGTTTTAAATAAAGAATATAGTCATAAAACTTTGTTAGTAATAACAGTATAGATATTTCAAGCAACTTTTATTCCGTCCTTTCCTCATAATGTAATTCGTTCAAATTATGAAAATAAAATATATTTTCGTACATTTGGATCTTTTAGTTCATGGAAGAAATCGCTTTGGTCGAGATGGCCAATTGTACTGTAAAGGAGGTGGAGCCGGCGAAAACGACTTAGATGGCTGCAAAGGTAATTTAATTTGCCCTCTTGATCCCTTTGGATGTTCCTGTGCTGCTGGTTTCTTCGGACGTGATTGTAATACAGGTAGGTTAATCTTACTTCTAAATTTTGATACACATAGTCAAGCAAACAAATAGTTTACTATCAATTAATATCACCATAAAAATGTCAGAAATATGCGTTAGGTATTTATTTAGGCATTACATAAACATAATACTGACATAATAGACCGGCGCCTTTTGTGTAATAATTACTATAGAGGAGTTCGAAATCTTGAACATTTTTCGTTTATACAACAGCATGTACCAAGGGATTATTTGGTGCAGATTGCAAACAAACCTGTCATTGTGCAAACGGAAATGGAGTTTGTGATACAGGCATCGGTACGTGCTCAACTGGTGGATGTTCAACTGGGTGGAGTGGTCAAAATTGTCAAGGTACTTGCTTTTTATCCTATCCCTCATTTCAAATATATAGTTTTGGTTTCTCTATTGTTCAGAAACCAAAAATCAAGGGATTAAAATGTGGAGATGAACTGGTATGCAATCATAACACTATTGTGCTGGGAGGACACAAGAGGGTATATATAATCAAAAGTATAATGGCCTATAACCATACGTATATAATAGCCTATTGTGCTAACATTTTCATTATCGATATCTATCAACGCGGACGACTTTTGATGCTCTCTGCCGTATGTGGCACACTTCCATGACACCATAAAATTACACCCGAGTTTGATAAGTTATGCATAGACATCATGTGCATATATTGAGGGGTGGGGGTGGGGTGTTTTGTTTATTTGTCTGAAATATAAACGATGCATGATGATGTAGATGATTTGATTATGAATTAGATTATTCCCCGGAAAGCACAACCCATACCTCTTACCTATGTTCCCTCCGCCACCTATATATAACCTCCTCCTCCCCCTCCCCACACTCGATATCGACTCTTCCCTATTATTCCACTCCACTCTTGAGCCCCCCTCTCCCCTCCTTCCCTTCCCACTTCCAATGCTCTCTCCCTCTGTTTCTCTTTCTCCTTACCCTTACCCCTCCCCTCACACACACATACCCTCTTTCCCTGGCGATCTCTTCTATCTCTCTCTCTCTCTCTATTCTCCAATAAATAAATTGAATAAAAGTTAGTTTAAACCAGCTTTCTATGATATTGATCTTCCGTCATGCGACATGCACATAAATAGAGTTGTGTATAATAGTGTTTATAACACTGAAGTCATAATCTGCCAAGTGCCTATTGTAATGTCTGTGGAAATATTTCGATGGTCTATATATTTTCACAGTTAAATCAAATTAGGCTAATTGGTAGTCTCAAATCAATGCTTTCAAACTAAATCAATGCTTTCAAATGTAAATTGCATTAAAACTGCTTATATTTGAAATGACTTCTCTGCTCAAATATATAGTTTTAGTTTTGGTTTTGGTCACGTGGTTTTCTATTGTCCTGCCTAACCACTTGAATCACAAGATATCGAACTCATTGTTTCGACCTTTTGTTTAAAACTAAACATTTGTGACAGGTAGTTTCGGTTTTGGTTTCAGTTTCTTATAAGTGGTGTGACGAATAAAATTACAGGATTTTCGAGTTACCTGATCTAAGTATACAAAAGAAATGTTTTAATTTCGCAGTGCAATATTCACGAGCAGAGAAGTCGAACAAAACAGTCTACATTTGAAAGCATTGATTTAGTTTGAAAGCATTGGCTTGAGACTACGAAATAGCCTAAGTTGATTTCACTGTGAAAATATATAGACCATCGAAATATTTGCATTCTACATTACAAAAGGGGCCACTACTGTAATTGTATAGGCGCTATAAACAAAATCGATTCATGTCCTTAATCCCATGTACCAGAATCGATGGAAGGCCATTATATGACCTCTAATAACCTAATGACTTTTACTGAAGCAATTTTTACTGCAAAAGTAGAAGATAGAGGGGAGAAGATTGGGGTGTGTGTGGGGGGGTGGAGGGCAAGGGGGAGATGGGCCGGGGAGAGAGAGAAACATATGAGAGAGAGCATTGGAAGTGAAAGAGAAGGGGGAGGAGAGCTCGAGATGAAGATATCGAATGTAGGGGAGGAGGAGGGGGAAAGGGGTAATTTAGGAAAGAGGTGGTTATATAGGGAGGGGAGCCCCCTCTTAAAGAGGTATAGGTTGTGCTTCCCGGGGCTAATAAACTAATTCATAATCAAATCATCTCCATGCATCGTTTATGTTTCATACAAACAAACGAATTCCCCCACCCCACCCCATCCTTCAGTATACGCGCATGTATATGATTTCTAGGCCTAGAACTCGTGAGTGTAATATGCCACCTACTTTCGACAGAGAGCATCAACTGTCGTCCGCGGGATAGATTTCCGATATCAATCATGATAATAATTATGTTAGCACAATAGGCTATTGTATACTTCTGGTTATATACCCTATACTGTGTCCTCCCAGCATAATAGTGTTATGATTGCAGATCAGATCAGTTCTACTTTTTAATCCCTTGATTTTTGGTTTCTGAACAAAAGAGAAACCAAAACTATATATTTGAAATGAGGGAGTGTTAACATACTTCTAACGCGCTTTGCCAATACAAAGAGTGTAGTTAATTTAAATCATTGTGGCACATTTCCAAGCAGCGGGTAAAATATCGCTGGGCACTGTGTTTGTCGCAACTGCCATGTTGTGTGCTTAATATCCAATGATACTTTTGTCAGTTGTTAAGCATTTCGTTGCAATCCTGTTAAGAAGCAATATTATTTCCAATTATATCTCATTGGGACGACATTATATTTTCATTTTTTTTTAGTTTCGGGCTAATTAACGCAAATAGGTAATATACATGTAGAGTACGAAGACACTCAAACGAGCAGCATCCATTCAAGAACCGCTGTACAATTTTATGTTAAAATTAACGGCGTTGTTGCATCTTATATATTCTTCTTATATTTCATATCTGCAAACCAAATACGTCCACAGAATGCGGTAAGTTAATATATGTATAATGTAAATAAAAAATTATAATTAGAGAGGGCGGCCTATCTGCTGTGTCATAGCATGACATCAGTCAATATGAGACATTAAATATTAAATGCGAGGATCCAGAGGATACATGCCTGAGAAAATATATATGCCTGAGAAAACATTGGCCGTGCGATATTTACGGGAGAATAAAATCATTACATGTTCAATTCGCCGGCTGATCCGCCATGAGCGTGTGGTGGTGAGCTGACGACATGTAATCGTTAGTGCACGCTGGTTCGAATCCGAACGGTTCTGATTTTCTCTCCTTTATTATAATGCCAGTTTGTCTGAGCTTCATTTCGTAAATAAAAAATTAATAGAATGCCAGTACCCACGGACAATTACGGATAATTACGAAGTCATATTAACGTGAACATAAACAGTTAATTAAGATCGCTTATATGTTAAAAATTGCAATTATTTTCATATTTCTGCAGCTTCCAGCATCAATAACCTAATTATATCAGCAACGAACTCATCTGTAACGGTCGCTTGGGATTCTTATGTTGATGTTGACAGATTCACGGTAGAATATAAATTACTTAACACTGATCAATGTAGGACAGAAAGTGGTCCACGTGAGGTTGCTAATAATGGACCAGAGAAAACGGTTACAATTTCTGGGTTAACATCACATTCAACATACAAGATATTTGTCTCGTCGGTCGGTGCTTGTCTTCCATGTGCAAACAATAAAGCTGAAATGGAAATAACTACTTCAGAAACGGGTGAGTTTCTTGTTTTTCATCCATCAATAGAGAGCTTGCGAAATGGAGTTACTTTAACTTTAACTTTAAGGGATCTAAAATGAGCTTTTATTGCGTTTCGACAGTATTTTTGTGGGACATGAGAGCACCTCAGACCTATCGAATTGCATTCTGAATACGAAGCATGTCTTTCTGATATCAAATAATTTTCATTTTTGAAAATCACAATATAATACAAATTTTATGACAAATTATAAAAATTTGATATTTTTCAAATTTTGATATATAACAGTCCTCGAAGTAAATTATATAAATTTAATGATATATTTTAAAGTGTATGTAGCAGGGAGGAAAAGCCGACGGTCAATTGAAATTTTGACCTTTCATATTGAAGATATGGATTTTTTCCCAAAAAGACCTAATTTTGTTGGTGTTTTGGGAAAAAAATCCATATCTTCAATATGAAAGGTCAAAATTTTCAATTGATCGTCGGCTTTTCATCCCACCTACATACACTTTAAGTATAAATCATCAGATTTATAAAGTTTACTTCAAGTACTGTTAAATATCAAAAATATCAATTTTAATGATTTGCCATAAAATGTGTATTAAATTGCGAATTTCAAAAAATCAAAATTATTTGATATCAGAATGACATTCTTCGTATTCAGAATGCAATTCGATATGTCTGCTGTGCTCTAATGTCCCAAAATAAATACTGTCCAAACGTTCATACCCCAGCCCTTAACGTCTAGAGGATTATAGAGGATTATGTATTCAAAACCACTCTGCCATAACGCCAGAATCTATAATTTACGGCACACTATAGATTCTGGCTCATATATCGTGTGCATCCGATGGTCTTTGCCAGGCCTTTGCAATTATTTTGTCTAAATATGGGCATACTGATTCCATATACGGATTATCATAAAGGCCATCGATGTTACTAATTATGTAATTATTGAATACACGAGTGATGCAGTTACGGAGCGATGCAGAACATCTGTGTAAGAGATGTTTGTTTACGTCTTATTTTCATCACCGAAAAAAAGTGAAACGGACGCCGACAAAATATCACTGCGTGTCCCGTCATTAGTTTTTCACCATTAGGTCTATAAAATGTATACAAAGTTTTAGCAGGAAACTTTTTTTGGGAGGACACCATGTCCATAAAGCATAGAAATGTTGTTTTTTGCCCCCGAAAGGTATTAGTGATCGCGCGCCATTATCGTGATTATCGGGGATTCCTTTTTTGTGATGAAGGCACCAGCCGAAATGTCCGTATTCCAGAATGTAATGAACATAACTCTGTACTCCCCCGGGGAGATGATGTATTTTGCGACACTCATACCCCCCTGGAATAGTGCATGATGGAAAAGAGGGAAAAATGTCTATATAATATGACGCGCCGGCTGGCAACATATTTTCATAACAAAAAAAACCCCGTTTTTAACCACATTTTCACTGATTTTGGGGTCAATTCTTGACCGTTTTCAACCAAATAAAGCCCAATGCATTCCCCGTATATTCCCAATCTCCAGTATGAATTTGGCGACATTTAGATTCAACGAGTATTATTATAATTATTATTATTTTTAGTATTATTATCATTAGTGTTATTATTATTATTATTATCATATTATTATTATTATTATTATTATTATTATATACTGTAGAGTGAATGGTATGAATTCAGTGCTGAAATTGTGAAGTTGGAACTTTTTAGACCTTCCCCGCATGCGCTAAATCGCTTTCTTTAGCGCGACCGGTTGGACGAGGGTTAAAATTATATAGTCATTAGAGCTTCCGGGGCTTTTCCAGTGAACCCCCACCAGGGATAATAACCCTTAACTTGGACACCGCTGTGTGGTCACTGTTAATGATGTTGCATTCATCCAGTGGTTTTTGCTGGAAATAAACCTCACAAAACAACTGAAACTAAAAAAGAAATCCCTAATCTCTCTTGCCGTAAATTTATACCTGCCATAAAGACAACTAATGTTCTTGATTTGATGAACTAGTTCCTTTTTTCAGTTTCCTATGGATATCTAAATAGCACCCTCTACGGTAATATATTAAGCCTCTGATTATCTTGGTAAAACGGATCGTCCCTACAAGCTTCCGTATCCGAAAAACCTCAAATAATAGAAAACAATAATGATGATGGCGCTACAACCATCTGTATAGGGCTTGCTCCCCGCCGATAACCGCGGCGCACAATCACACTGCTAAAACTGTCAAGTTGGTCGTGAACTTAGCTTTTTTGTATGATGCTTTAAGATCAAGAATGTTGAATACCGTTATTCATGACAGACTTCTAACCAATGAAGATTCACGATTTCTGTAAAATGATGTTAGTAGACAGATTCCACATGTTTTTTGGAAAAATCTCGTTCCAACCGCCAAGTTTGCGCAATAGTTGCCAACCAGCTTGTTAATTTGGGTATGCTCCCAGCAAACACAAAAACGTTTTAAAAACGTTTTAAATAAGTTATATATTTTGGCTTTTGGTTTAGGTAAAAACGTTTTAATAACATTAACATGTCGGGTTATATAAAGGACATGTTAACGTTTTAAAACGTTTTGTATGAAAACACACTACAACAATATTTTTAAATGTTTTGAAAAAATGTTATTGTAAACTATTTTTGCAAACATGTTTGCCAAATATTGTATCAATACTTAAATAACGTTATGTTAAAATATTTGAACCCAGCAAAAACAGAAATGTTCTTAAAATGTTTTTTTTTTTTTTTTTTTTTTTTTTTTCAAAACCTTTTAATGACATTTAAATGTCGGGTTATATGAAAACGTGTTTAAAACGTTATTGAAAATATTTGGGGAAAACATTTTTTCGCAAAATATTTTTTCAACCCCAAAATAATATTCTGTTTAAAATGTTTCGTATCGGGTTTTCAAGAATGTTTTTGAAATGTTATTAAAACGTTTTATACCCTTTATATAAGCCGACATTTAAACGTTTTCTGTAAAACATTTTTGTTTGCTGAGCAGTAGATTATCAAAAATGTTTTTTAAGGTTATGCAGACGTTTTGCTGGGATGGACTCGAATCTGTTGTCTGCCAAGCAGTACTTTCAGACTGTGACCTCAAAAAATACCCCCCTCCAAAAACAAAACGCCCTCATAGCAAAAATTATTTTAATTCAAATAACACTTTTAAATATTGTCGAATTCATCTTGCCAAATTTATTCTATTTGGTTTTTCTGAAACCTCAAAAAAGAAATAATATAAATATATTATGGTTCTTTATCTATTTCTTGTATTCATGACAAATGAGTAGCATGTAATGCAGGGTGAGTCATAATTAGTACTTGTGCACATTTACCGGGATCGCCGCAAACTTTCGATTTAGAGTGCGATTTGAAAGGGAAAAGACAATTAGGCTGCGAGGCAGTGTACTTTAAACTTTAGGCCAATGAAAGTCAATTCCGAGTTTATCGTCCCTTTTTTTTCCCAGGTTGGTGAGGTGACTTTTTCATTTTTCATTTTTCATTATTTCATTATTGACCTAAAGTGCGTGTTGATTTAAAGCCATACTCATACATGTTATTTATAAACATGTTTTTATATGGGCAGGGACTAGAAAAGTTAGAAAAGAGCCTGGTTTTGGTTCCAAGTTATAAATTTATATGTTTTACAAACAAAAATATATGTTTCCAATTGCTAAAACTGGTGAAAACACTGATACTTTGAAAATAATGAAATATTTTGGCATTTTTGACAATTTGACGCGGGTGTTTTTGGTGTCCAAAAAGTGACGCGGGCGGGGGACGATAAACTCGGAATCGACTTTCACTCGCCTTATCATACATACATGTTTATAAATCACCCAATTAACAAACACCGTCATACATACGTGTTTATAAATAACCCGATTAACAAACACCATTTTCTATTTCAAACCAGTTAATTTTGAAGAATATTTTACGTCTCACGCAAAATGACAAAAATCGTTACATATGAGGTTTATGCAGCAAGAGCTCACTTGATTTATTTAATGAATACTTTTGTAAAAGTCATGAAATCCACAGCCACCAAAAAAGGAAAAATTACGAAAGACTAACATTATGTGGAAAATAAATAAGAATCTATTCTTTATGGAAATCGCAAATGTTCAAGATACTTTACAATGCGTGTGTAACGGATAATATATCAAAGGTTACATATTTGCCTTATGATGCATATGGGCATGTGCAACGTTTCTTTAGTTGTCTGTTTTTATGTTCAGTGATTTGAAATATTCATGTGTTCAAGTTTTGTTAGTAAATGGGTTTGCTCTGAATTCAATGAAACATTTTCAAATGTTATTATTGTAATTCTGTCAAATGTATTAATCAACCCAGTAACAAACTACCTGTTGAAAGCTGTGCACAGGTAGATGGGTATGATGGTGTAATAGCAAATAAAGGTACGGACCAGGGAGGTAAATAAGGATAATTTACTGGGTGGGCAATTTAATTTATTTTTGCCCTCAAATTGGGGGAAATAATTTACTGGGTGGGCAGCAGTAATTAATGGCATCCAGGCGTTTGAATTTTCAGAAATATAGACCATTTTTTGCGTAGAATTTGGATTTCTTGTAAAAATGGACTTTACCCTCTCCCTAAATGCATCTTATGCCGATATTCATATATTGCAAATTCAAGAAAAAGTGTGTACCGTATTAAATTTCAATTTTGACATAATTATAATTATCACTCACTATTTACTCCTATAGGTAGGAAAAATCCCAATAAAATTTGATGGGAAGCGTAGTGTTTTTATTTGGTATTTACAGTGAAATAATATTTTGACTTTTACTGTGTAACTTTTTTGTCACAGATGCCCATCAATTACAGATTAAACAAATATAAATTTAATTGATGAGTGGCATTTTCAAACATTATTTGAAAAGAAATTATGAAAATCTGCTTAAAACACAAGCAAAACTATTATATTTCTAAAATATAAAATATTGCCAATCCAGTATTTGACTAGTAAATTTAAAGGTTTACAAGTATTTCCCAGTAATTTCCGGTATCAGAGAATCCAGAGATGCTACTTTTCCTTCTTTTGCATGAATTCCTTCTTTATAAAGTCACGATTTCCGTCCGATTTTAGTTATCTTCATATGGGGAACCTTTTTATCCAAATTTACACATTATTTCAGGTGTTTTTTCACAAAGTTTCAGGGTTTTTGAGTGGCCCATGCAAAATGGCATCTCTGTGACATATGTTGGTATTCCCTGATATTTTTCACCCAAGCCGGTAAATGAATTTACTAGAATTTGGCAAGATATGGACAACCCTGATTTATATTGACGTATTTCATAACATTAAAATGTTTATTTTTCCACGTCTTAAAGCATAATAACACAGACCCGAATGTTGCACAAAATAATAAAAACCCATGTAGAATCATAGTCGAAAATTTCTTTCAACATCTGAAGTTTAGATTGATTGCAAGAAATTTTCATAATTACAGTACTATTACCTATTTATGGATGCTCAAAGACTCAATGTATATCTGGCTGAAGTTTCAAATAACGTTTGAAGTCTATTAAAAAAACCACCTCATTCAAGAATCAAAATTTAGGAGCTCAATGAATTCTTTCAGGTTTTGTGTGAAAACTGCTCAAAATAATATTAATTTTTAGCTTCCTATACCATTGTGTATATTTATTCCTACTTCAAAACTGTAAACATGGTAAATGAATGTTAAAAAAAGATACATCACTTTCATTATTCAACATCACTTTCAAAATTTCAAAAGATGCACCATGGTACTAGTTTTAATTATTATATGGTGCCCAATTTTTTGTGGGCAAAATAATTTACAGCGTGGGCACTTTTGGGCAATGGGCAAGTTGAGTTTACTGGGTGGGCAAAATAATTTACTGGGTGGGCAAATGCCCACCCAGTTAACATGTTATTTACCTCCCTGGTACGGACCCTTAATTCTTGTGGGGATCTTCCGAGAAAATATGAAGTGTAAAATGGGGCACATGTGTGCCATTACGCGAATATTTACGTTATATTACATTTCCAGTGTTTCAATACAATATGTAAGTCGTTACTCACCTTCCACGTTGTCACAGCAGGATAGTAGCGCTAAAACCGAGAGAAGAAGAAAACAGTTACCCATTTTTCATTTCTTTTCAATGTCACTATTTATAGTATTGTTTTAGCAAAGCGGAACACATTGAAATTAATCAAAGTTCAATTTTCCTACGTGTAAAGCATATTCATTTTCAGTAGTCCTGGTTATGGTAGTCTTTGTCGAAGTCTTTATCGGTCTTGCTACGGAGAGGGTTGGTACAAGTATCATTTAGTTGATATGAATTCTGTAATGTTATCGGTGAACACCACTTTGACCTGAAATTGTATCACATGCTTAATCCTAAGTAAATATATACTAAGCTATACTATACTAAAAATGCGATGTTGGTAGTTCACAGCAACCTACGAATGGTAGTGAGCTTTGGCAAAACTTGCATTGATCATTTCATAGCGAGTGTGTACAATAATTCAAATATCACAGATATACTTTTTTAGGTCCTGTGGTTCTTGAGTTATGTTGTAAAGAGGGCTGGAACAACAACACTTTTGTAAAATGTACATAACTCATTAACAACAATAAATCCAGCAAGTTTTTAAAGTATATGATTTGTAGAAGCTGATTCGACCAACAATGAAAGGTAGTATTTATGTATAATTTCATAAATTGAATCTTTCACACACAACACACAAATCTAGCATGCATGATCGTCTATAGGAAAAAATATTAGTTAGGCTGGATGTTCAGTGCAAAATAGACAACTTTCATTATAACGTTCACGAGAGGGATATAAATTAATGTCTATCAAAATGATCATTAAAACAATATTAGTGGTTTTTTTTTGTTTTGTTTTTTTGTTTGTTTGTTTGTTTTTTGTTTTGTTTTTTGACGGGAACGTAAGGGAAAGATCCGAAAATGATAAAAAAAAACATTATCGTTTCACGCAAGAGGCTAGGCACCTAGCTAATAAAGAAAAATATTAGTTAGTAATGAAACAAACGAAAATGATTATCATCAATTTAAATAAATAGGGCGAGCCGTCATAACAATTATCATAAAGTAAACAATAAACCAACAGCCATTACCTGCTAGATATGAAATGAACTTTGAATACACAGAATAGTGCCCCATTTATACACACCAATTTAACATCGGCTGGCAATGGCGACCTGTTACTGTTTCCTGTTTCTTGCTGTATTTCTTTGCTGGAGTTTTCATGTAACAGGTAGGCCTGTGCTCTTACAATCGTAAAAATACTGACAGCTGTTTTATCATAATATGTGATAGTTATGTTGACTTTTAAGTCAATAACTATCACATACCTCTTAAAAGAGACAATTCAAACTTTCTATACATTCATTGACAAGCGTACTGATGAATTAGTACATTAAACTATTTTTGTACAATACAATATTTAAAATTGTGGTTAAAATTGTAAAAAAGAGTCAAATTTTGATCCTTTTGACCCATATTTTTAAAACGAAGAAATATGACAGTATACATGGTTGCGTGTTTCAAACATAAATATGTAGTTTTCACCGATTTGGGAAATTAAGGTAAGTTTTTATGGTTGACAAAACCATAAAAAACATGGAAAATTTGCGCTTGTTCAAAAAAATGATGATGTTACCAGAAATCTGCTGTCCTATTTGGATTTCTTTATTAATTTACTTTCTGAAAATGTATACTTTTATTAACTTATCATCATTACTTTTAACGATATAATACAAAACAATGTCTACAATTTTCCACTGAGAGTGACACTATCTGCCCGTAAGTTATAGTTTGAATTTAAAATATCAAGGTATAAAAAAAACTGAAGCCATGTATCTTCAGGGTGCCTACCCAGCAACCAACTTTTTTACGACATCATCCGCAAAAGGTTATTAATGGTTGTCAGAAAACGTTTAAATGTCGGGTTATATAAAGGGTATATTAAGGGTATAAAACGTTTTCATAAAATTAAAAGATATTTTAATAATCTACCGCCCAGTAGACTCAGAAACGTTTAAATGTTGGGTTATATAAAGGGTATAAGAACGTTTTAAATAACATTTTTGAAAACTTGATACAAAACATTCTAAACAGAATGTTATTTTGGGGTAGACAAATAATTTGCAAAAAATGTTTGCCCAAAATATTTGCAATAACGTTTAAAAAACGTATTTATGGCCTTTATATAAACCGACATTTAAATGTTATTAAAACGTTTCGAAAAAATTCATTTTAAGAACATTTCTGTGCTTGCTAGGTGCAAATATTTTAACATAACGTTATTTAAGTGTTGACAAAATATTTGGCAAAAAAATGTTTGCAAAAATTGTTTACAATAACATTTTGAAAACATTTTAAAAATATTGTTGTTAATATATGTTATTATTTAAAACGTTTTTGTGTTTGCTGGATAATTAATGAAATATATGTCAAAATATTCAAGGAGTAAAATTATAATGTACACGTCTTCGGATGCATTACATAGTGACGGGTGTTGATTTTTATGAAAATTGGCCAATGTATTTTAAATAGTGAGTAGTCTAATATTACCAAGATTTGATTATCAGGTTTGCATAATTAATTAGTTAATTAATTATGCAATTGACAGATGTTGATATATGACATTACCCGACGTTTTACAAAGTGACGTATCTAAGGTCCGTCACTTTGTAAAATACCGTTTACTCGGATAAACAACTAAAATGTTTGGCGTATCCCCAGCATCTGTCAATATGTAAAAACATGATCAATCTGAACGTACGAAATTCAATATTGTTCATTGCAACCTACGGGATTTCTTGACAGATGTTGATAACTGGGTATAAACCAAAAACGTTTACGTAAAGGAGATAGTTCAATGGCTCGTTATTTTAGTAAAATATCCTTTTTTAATATATTTTGAATGGTTCGAGTTGCTTCGACAATTCTCGCTATTCGCAATAAGGGCGCCGCCAGCGGTTTGCGATGTAATCGTGATGTATCATGGGAAAATCGTGATGTATCATGGGAAAAGGTCGACATCCAAGTCCGCGCAATACGAATATTACCATGCTATTACATAGGAACACGTGACAATATTTTTTAGTTTGTCAATATAACGGTATTACACGCAAATCGACAGAGAAAAAATTAATTGTGCACATTTCAAATCACATTATTAAGTATTATTGAGTATCGATTCGCGTGTAACACCTTTATTTTGACAAACTAAAAAATATTGTCACGTGTTCCTATGTAATAGCATGGTAATATTCGTATTGCGCGGACTTGGATGTCGACCTTTTCCCATGATACATCACGATTACATCGCAAACCGCTGGCGGCGCCCTTATTGCGAATAGCGATAATTACCTAGAGACAGAAATTCAAACTTATATAAAATATGAAAGGGATGGTAAAGTAATAAAAAATGAAAATATGAGCCTTTTAAGGGATGGGGTATGAACGTTCGGACAGTATTTATTGTGGAACATTAGAGCACATCAGACATATCGAATTGCATTCTGAATACGAAGAATATCCTTCTGATATCAAATAATTTTAATTTTTTGAAGTTCGCAATGTACACATTACACATTTTAAGGCAAATGATTAAAAATTGATATTTTTGATATTTAACAGTACTCGAAGTAAACTTTATAAATCTGATCATTTATACTTAAAGTGTATGTAGGTGGGATGAAAAGCTGACGATCAATTGAAAATTTTGACCTTTCGTATTTAAGATATGGACTTTTCACCAAAACGCTAAAAAAATAGTTCTTTTTTGGGAAAAAAATCCATATCTTCAATATGAAAGGTCAACATTTTCAATTGGTCGTCGGCTTTTCCTCCCAGCTACATACACTTTAAGAATATATCATTAGCTATGAAATTATTATAATCTGATCTACTGGACTTACGTTTTTGTGAGTGACAATATTTCACATCCTATCTCGGCTGCATCATCAGGCCAACTGATGTTAAAGCGGCAAAAGTTCGTTGACCTGTGAAGAGGATGTTACGTCACAGGTCGAAGATGAGCAAAACCTCTGAGGGTTCTTCTTTATCGCTGAACAATAGGCCCCTGCCAAGTTGTGTCGTAGTCCGCCTCCCTTGTTAAGTTAAACATAAATCGCTTCCTTGACTCCTCTCTCAAACCATCTGCTTTCACGATCTAATATCTTGACGTCCTTGTTGTCAAATGAATGATTAGTGCATGATGCAGTCATGTCTACAGTAGAATTCAATTCGACCTTTGCAGGACTTAAACCCCGTTAAAAGCTATTAAACCAAGATAACACTCATTGAAAGCAGCTCAACTGATTAAATCATATCTTCTCTGGTTAAATACACACATCATATGTTTCTGCTTTTACACCTACAATGGAGCAATGGCTGGGATTATAGTTTCAGTTGGGTGAACGATTATAAAGCGAGCGCTAGAGAACAATTCTGTGTGGGCTTTTGTTTACGAAATGAGACAAAACTCTGCTTATTGTTAACCAGCGTTCTTGAAAATGAGAAACATGGTGGTTTGCAAACTTAACACGGTTTGGAAATAATTTCTTCATATTTGTTGGTGTTATCTGTCGTTTACATATCATTCCTAAAACACCAAAGTACGAATATTTCCAAACATCTAAATTAGCTAAAAATGTAGGACATGTTACAAAACTATATTGTCTAGAATTTTAGAAGAGTACTTTTAATATTGGCCGGTTATTTTTCACACAGCGACGTTAACTAGGCAATGTACTATTACCTATAACATTAACTAAAACACCAAAGTACGAATATTTCCAAACACCTAAATTAGCTAAAAATTTAGGACATGTTACAAAACTATATTTTCTAGAACTTTAGAAAAGTACTTTTAATATTGGCCGGTTATTTTTCACACAGCGACGTTAACTAGGCATATCCCCATTCTTTTAACGTAGGCTATTTGTAGAGGTTACGCGTCAATGGGAAAGAGCACTGTGTATTATGTATAGGAAAACGGACAGTAACTGCAGTATGGCTGTCTAAGTGCGTGTAAACCACAGAGTCACCGCAACCAGTGCTAGCTCTCCTATGCTGGTACATGCGCTTCGCTAGAGTCTGTTTGGTCTCCCCTATATAAAGGTCATCGCATCCATTGTCCTTGCACTGAATTGCGTACACAATGTTGCTTTGTTTGTCCTGTGGTTGTTTGTCCTTGGGATGGACCAGCGCTTGCCGCAAGGTGTTCTTTGGTTTGAACGACACTGGAATTCCTTGATCTTTGACAATTCTGCGAAGTTTCTCCGACAGTCCAGATACGTAAGGTATAGTCACGTTCCTGCCGCTTTTAGATTCACCGTCACCTTGCGTCGCATGTGCGGTGGACACATTATCAGCTGATTTGGTTTGAGAGAGAGCTTTGTGGAAAGTCCAATCGCGATATCCGCAAAGATTCAAGGCTTTCAAGGCAGGGGCCTATTGTTCAGCAATAAAGAAGATCCCTCAGAGGTTTTGCTCACCTTCGACCTGTGATGTAACATCCTCATCACAGGTCAACGAACTTTTGCCGCTTTAACATCAGTTGGCCTGATGATGCATCCGAGATAGGATGTGAAATATTGCCACTCACAAAAACAAATCATTAGATTTATAAAGTTTACTTCGAGGACTGTTATATATCAAAAATGTGAGAAATATCTCATAAAATTTGTATTATATCGTGAATTTAAAAAATAAATTAAAATTATTTGATATCAGAAAGTCATTCTTCGTATTCAGAATGCAATTCGATATGTCTGATGTGCTCTCATGTCCCACAAAAAATACTGTCGAAACGCTCAAAACGCTCATTCTAGATTCCTTAATGAGTAGGTTATTGAAAGATGATCAAAAGATGTTTAGAGGCGGTTCCAAGTTGACAGAAAATACATTGTAAATTGGTAAAAACTGAATGCAATCAATGACGTTTTGTAAAAAGAAGTTACAGCTTGTGTGACTAGCTATATCATGAGAATGGAACTAGTAAGATCAGGAGTAAATAATTAAATACAATATCTCATGTATGTCGTGGGCACTCGTGGCGAGTCGGTTTTATCATGAAAAAAGAGTTTTAGAATACACGTAGAACCGACGGATGCTTCGTAGTCCTTCCTTGATCCGATTTTCATGCACAAGACATATTGACGGATGTGTGACGGATCCTCATAGATCAATACGAGAAACCAGATTAACGTGCACGACATCGGCGCACGACATAGTGACGGATGTTAGGGAGCAACGTTTGCATGTTTTTACATACTGACGTATAACTTTGCAATCATTTTCCTCCTATAATATTTCACGTGATAGATGTTTCAAGTTACTTTAGATACTAGTTTGTCACAATACAGAAACTCTTGGGGGATTTTACTAGTTAGTGTTTTGCTATGGCTGATCACAAATCGGCATACTCTTTGATCGCGTCTAACTCAAAAAACTTTTTTCTGGCGCAGTCCAATATCCGTCACTATGTAATGCACCCGACGACGTGTCAAAAATTAAAATTCTCCAAACTGAATAAAATAGCATCACGTTTTTGCCTTTGCAAACTAATATAAAAAAATGTTTAGTTTGTTAGTTTAATCAGTTTTTGCTATGTATCGTTATGAACACGACAGAGTGCCGAATACGCAAAATTGCTGTTCTGAGTAAACGGCGTTTGAAAATCTTGGTACCATTTCATTAGTCCTTCTAAAAATTTAGAACATTCGTCAGCACTCATTTGAAATGTATATTATAGAAGTGAATGTATACAATTTATTTGCAATACACACATGGGTTTTTTTTTCCTTGATTCCTTGCCCCAATAATATACATAACTTTTGTTACCAGTGTGTTATTAGTTTTTGAGAAAAATGCCAAAATAGTCACAAATTTACCACAGAGGTGTAGTACCCCCTTAATACACATTAATGTTGTTAAACAAATATGTTTAAATTTTCACGATGACATCATCAAGTCCTTGTGGCAGAGCGGTCTAAGGCGCTGGTGATATGTCGATACTGTATAGGCTTACATGATAGCGGCGCAGTGCAGCGTGGGTTCGAGCCCCGCCGGCGCCTCTGCCGAACTAAATTTCCTTTTTTTTTTAATGTCATAAATTATGTTAAAGAAATGTGGCTGGGAGAATGTATGTATGGCGAAGAGTGGCGTGGTCAAACAGATTCAACCAAAACTCCTAATGTTGAAGGGACAATACGCTATAGAATTCGGTATAATTTTTGGCTAGGTGTTTGTCACAATCTGCAAGACGTGACTTGGAGATGTTTTGAATGTAAAAATAGACACATATAGGAGCCGACAAGTGCTTCATTTTGTAAGTTCTACGCAACTGTACATAATGTAGACGCATAAGAAATCCGACGTAGGGAGGAATGGAACTGGACTAATTATGTTTTTCTGTAAAACAGGTGCCCAATATGAATGAAAAGTTCTATTAGTCCCACTCGGGACAAAAAAGATATGTGTATTACGTAATTTGGCCGCTAAGGTGAAATGCTTATTTTGATCGTTCAAGAGAACTTGATATTAATGTCTACCAAAAACACATCACTTTGATATATGGATAGTATAATGTCTATACGGATTGATCACAAGATTCTATTGAGCAGACTATAATAGACTGATTTCTTGGTGCGGAAAACAGCACGCAGTTATGCTCCATTGCTTATAATTATTGCACTGGTACGTTCCATTTGTGTACTTTTGGGCGGAATATATCACCATGCTTCAATCAAAGCAGTTTATCACATTTATAGAAAATACATTATTTAGAACGCACACGTGAATTTTGACATGTAGTTCGCCTGTTAGCTCGTATCACGTCTAACATGTCTAATATCACAGAGATAGCGAAATTGACGTGAAACGTGATACGGGAACAGCAATCACATGCTACACTAGTCAAAAATAAGTTAATATGCCCTCTAGAGGGTGAAATCCATTGTGAATTGGTCAATCTTAGAATTATCTAAGGCGGTCACGTTGCGGTTGGTAGCAAATAATGACGTTCCAAAATAACGAAAAAAGGCATTACAAAATGCGGGAACATGTTATGTTTGTCATGTTATGAAACAAGTAAAATCCGATATGTAATAAAATACATTTTTGGGCTTACAATTTGACCTAGAGAAATTTGATATGATATTGGCAAAACTGTTGGCTTCTAGTTTGTACATACATGGCGCTGGAAATGAATACACGGATATACTTGGCGCAAGTATTTTGACAGGAAACATATAACATACACACATGAATTTGGTGTACATGCTTATCTAAATCTTCGCAAAAGTCTTTTAGTTAAAAAAGTGGGATAAGTGTGAATTTAGATTGACAAATTATCAAATGAAAATAGACCTTTCCGAGCGTGTGAAATCACGTCGAATTGTCTGTATTGCCAAGATTCATTAAGGCATAATGTTGTGCTCTGAATTTACCATAATTCTTTCTTTCGAGTTTTCAACACACAAATGTACAAATATTAGGAAATCGGCCCGCGGATACTGAAGTCGTGTCTAAAAAAGTGCATGGGCTGAAATGCAACATTACATATTCAAGCCTATACACAAGTGAACATGTTCAAATACAAAAATAGAAAGTTTGCCATTGATGTGCACCAATTTTTAACCTGTGATCAATATTGCTAGGCAAAAATTCACAGCAAACATGGCAGATTCCCCTCATTTCTAGGCAATTAAAAAATCCAGCACCCCTTAATGCAATCTTGTTATATTTTATGCAGGTGCTCTTTTGGATTTCACCTGCTTTTCAAATTTTCCACTTCTCAACCCGGAAGTCAGTAGTAATGTGTATATTGGAGGTTACAGAAGTGGTAATGATCTAGACGCAAATGTTGATTTTAGTCGAGTAATAGATCTCGGGAATGGAAACGGACTCCAATTACCAACAGGATCTACGCAGAAGGAGCACCCCAGCAATGGAGCAAGGCTACTAGAAATGCCTAAAACTGCGGGGAAAGAGAGAATTGGTGCGTTCAATTGCGAAGCAGAGAAGGGCAGCAAAATGCAGAATGTTACTATTCTTGTTCATCATATTCAAGGTAAGATATATATTATTAACAGAAATACCTATCTCATCACATAATGTCTTGCAAGAAATCACAAAATAATCTTTAATTATTATTATTATTATTATTATTATTATTATTATTATTATTATTATTATTATTATTATTATTTATTATTATAATAATAATATTATTATTATTATTATTATTATTATTATTATTATTATTATTATTGGTGGTAGTAGTAGTAGTAGTAGTAGTAGTAGTAGTAGTAGTAGTAGTAGTAGTAGTACTGGTGGTGGTGGTGTGGTGGTGGTGGTGGTGGTGGTGGTGGTGGTGGTGGTGGTGGTGGTGGTGGTGGTGATGGTGGTGGTGGTGGAGGAGGTTCCTTAAAACATCATGGAATGCTGATTAAAAAGAAAACAATTCTGCTACTTCTATTAGCGAAAGGGTATAAACACGAATTTGTCCCTGCTCAACTCAAATGCTGAGTGTATAGGGTATTTCTGTAGTTTACATTCTGCATAATAATAAATACATACAATTTGTCATAACTTTATTTATTATTAAACAAGGGGACCCCACGTCTAATCAACGAACAGTCGTAGGCAGCATTGGCGACAGTTTATCATTAGAAGTAGATGTTACTTCCAGTGGCAATTTCTATTGGAACAAAGATGGTTCTATCATTCCTGAATGGTCAAATCAGAAAACTGTAACAATAAATCAACTTGGTGTCACAGACGCTGGAATATATGATTGCTACTTGGATAATGAAAGAAATGAGGGAAAACAGGCCATAATACGAGTTATCGTCAGAGGTAAGTGCATGTCTCATCTTTATCTATGTAAAAAAATTGGTTTTGAGGAGAACATTGATTCAGTCAACTGTGACCACTCAGGCTATAGTCATATTTTTTATTAGGCCAAAAAAAATAATGGTTTGTCTCAAAGCTCACGAGTGGTTTGAACATTGATTCATTACCATGTCGGTTTCATTTGATGGAAATGCTCTTTGCCAAGGTGTCACTAGTGGTGACATCATCCACCTATATCAGTACTTACAATAACTGCTTGGCGAAAAAATGAAAATCCGTTTGAATGCAGAGACGAAAACACTAGTGTCCACAAAATGTCCAGACCCTTTAAAATGACCGCAAATGTTTTAATTGATTTCTTTAAAGTGTACTAAATTGGCATATTATTAAGAATAAATTATCTTTAAATTAAAGAAAACAACCTTCATTATTTGCTTACAATAAAAGGTTTTAAAATATCGATTAAAAGAATAATATTTAAATATTGGTCAAATATATTGTCAAGTTATTTTGGTTCCAAAAATGTTGCATTTTATTTGAAGGTAGATAGTCCGACTTACCAGGCACTGTTCATCAGGTATTGTTTCCACCATGGTTGAATGACCTCAACCCCAAATGCGAAATATTCATTTGACCAACGTTTTATTTTTACCTGTCTTAATATTTAAATGTTGCATTTTATTTAAGTCCGATTTCACAACGTTGTGTTTTCAGTATGGTTAAATGTCCTCGACCCCCTCCATTCTCAAGTTTCATGGCAATAACCCCATTCCTAAATTAGTTAAATTGGTGACACAATCTAACTTTAATTTTAAATCATTTATTTTTAACCCTACTGACACTACGAAATGTTTGTGAGGCATGACATGAAATAGTTAGGGGTTGTGCAATAATTATGAGCCCGGGGGGGTAAAATTTCTAAACGGCTCGCCAAAATAGTTCCCCCCCTCTCGGCTCGCCAAAAATCGCTTGCCCCCCCCCCTCCCTTGCACATGCCACATAAAAATCGCTTGCCCCCCCCCTCCCTTGCACATGCCACATTTTTGGGATCCCAATTTCCAAACCTTAAATGGTCTATATACATGTTTGTTGCGAGCGCAGTGAGCATGAAAATTTGCATATTTAAGCGTTTCCGTACCGTTTTATGTAAAAGGCGCCCCATGAATGTGCGCCAAAAATCGCTTGCCACACCCTCTCGGCTTGCCAAAATTACTTGCCCCCCCTTTCGGCTCGCCAAAAATGTCTTATCACCCCCACCCCCCACCCAACAACCACCCACCACCCCCCCACCCCCACCCCACCCCCCCATTTTACCCTCCTCCCAGGGCTCATAATTATTGCACAGCCCCTTATTAGTTTGATATTAAAGTGCATAATATATATGTGAGTGTAAAGTCAGGTATGACTAATAGCATCATTGGCTTTTCTAAGATATATAGAATCTAATTGGTGACCATCCTTGGATATTCCGAGATATCATATGCAGTGTCAAAGTTTACAAAGGGTTCAAAATGTAATCTAAAGTATTCCACTGGTTATAAGGATTCAGAGAATATATTATACTTTGACCCATCTAAGATCGAAGGTTGACATTTGCTGTGTTTTCCTGGTTCCAAAATGTCCTTAATAGTGCAAAACCTACCGTTTGTAAGACAATTTTCATCAAAATTGGAAGACATTTTCTGTTTTCACCCATATAGAGCCGAACCTTTTCGCAAATAATAACTGATTGATATGTCGTAGATAGGACAACCTTTGTATTCTTTAATTCTTATGACCAGAAGTATACTTTGGATTTTGCTTTAACCAAGATTTTGAATTTTGACACTGGATAAACTTAGACCTTAGAATTCCGGAATTGCTCAAGGCAGCCAATAGTTCACCTGTCAAATGTTTCATCTAGACACTTATCAGTAGAGCAGAAACATGAAAGTCATACCCAAGTTTGCGATTAGGCCGATATTATAGGCTTATCTATCAGACTACATAATTTCGCTTTTGGTTTAGAGTGTGAAGGAAGACGATGGAACCCACCAGCGTGTAACAAAGAATGTGAATTTTGTTATAATGGCGGTATATGTCATGATGGAACAGGAGAATGCATATGTGCTCCAGGATTCAGCGGTTTGACCTGCCAAACACGTACGTAAAACTGTTTAGTTTAACATGTTTAAAACAATTATACTGAAAAGCTGCATTACTGACTTCTGAACTACTCTTAACGCTCATATTATTTTATAGCTTTGTTAGTTATAACAGTACAGAAGAGTACTTATTTTCAATACAGGTTCTTCTCCGTCCTTTCCTCTTGCATTTCATTCATATTATGAAACAATATATTTTTTCTTTGTTATAAAAATGTTAAAACAGGAAAGTCAAAGGCTTAAACTTCCTTAATGGTTTATGGAATGTTCCCGGGTCCTAGTGGTCAGCTACAACCTGTAAAATATACTGAGGCTTGTGGTTCAACGTCTAGGCGTTGTGCCTATGCGTATTGCAGTATAAATCTTTGCGATTTAATTTCTTTTTTCCAATTTTTCTTAATAAATTGCACTTGAGAAAACTATTTGTGATGAATATTTTCATTGTTTTCACTGACACTGAAACTGAATATTTTCATTGATTTCTTCCTGTGTTTGCATTTGGATGTTTTAGTTCATGGCAGAAATCGTTTTGGTCGTGATGGCAACTTGTACTGTAAAGGAGGTGGAGCCGGCGAAAACGACTTAGATGGCTGCAAAGGTAATTTAATTTGCCCTCTTGATCCCTTTGGATGTTCCTGTGCTGCTGGTTTCTCCGCACGTGATTGTAATACAGGTAGGTTAATCTTACTTCTAAAATTTGATACACATAGTCAAGCAAACAAATAGTTTAGTATCAATTAATATCACCATAACAATGTCAGAAATATGCGTTAGGTATTTATTTAGGCATTACATAAACATAATACTGACATAATAGACCGTCGCCTTTTGTGTAATAATTACTATAGAGGAGTTCGAAATCTTGAACATTTTTCGTTTATACAACAGCATGCACCAAAGGATCATTTGGTGCAGATTGCAAACAAACCTGTCATTGTGCAAACGGAAATGGAGTTTGTGATACAGGCATTGGTACGTGCTCAACAGGTAGATGTTCAACTGGATGGAGTGGTCAAAATTGTCAAGGTACTTGCTTTTTATCCTATGTTAACAGACACTTCTAACGCGCTTTGCCAATACAAAGCTCAAGAGTGTAGTTAATTTAAATCATTGTGGCAGATTTCCAAGCAGCGGGTAAAATATCGCTGGGCACTGTGTTTGTCGCAACTGCAAAACCTTTAAGACTACCATGTTTTGTGCTTAATATCCAATGATACATTTGTCAGTTGTTAAGCATTTCGTTGCAATCCTGTTAAGAAGCAATATTATTTCCAATTAAATCTCATTGGGACGACATTATACTTTCAATATTTTTTTTAGTTTCGGGCTAATTAACGCAAATAGGTAATATAGAGTACGAAGACACTCAAACGAGTAGCATCCATTCAAGAACCGCTGTACAATTTTATGTTAAAATTAACGGCGTTGTTGCATCTTATATTTTCTTCTTATATTTCATATCTGCAAACCAAATACGTCCATAGAATGCGGTAAGTTAATATATGTATAATGTAAATAAAAACATAATAGAATGCCAGTACCCACGGACAATTACGGATAATTACGAAGTCATATTAACGTGAACATAAACAGTTAATTAAGATCGCTTATATGTTAAAAATTGCAATTATTTTCATATTTCTGCAGCTTCCAGCATCAATAACCTAATTATATCAGCAACGAACTCATCTGTAACGGTCGCTTGGGATTCTTATGTTGATGTTGACAGATTCACTGTAGAATATAAATTACTTAACACTGATCAATGTAGGACAGAAAGTGGTCCACGTGAGGTTGCTAATAATGGACCAGAGAAAACGGTTACAATTTCTGGGTTAACATCACATTCAACATACAAGATATTTGTCTCGTCGGTCAGTGCTTGGCCTCCATGTGCAAACAATAATGGTGAAATTGAAATCGATACTTTAGAAACTGGTGAGTTCTTCGTTCTTCGGTCAATATTTTTAAAACATCGTAGATATTTCACTCACGTTAATACATGATCAAAATGAACCTATGGCCGTCAATTCATGTTTGTCGTAAATTGGTATACTTGTCATGTACTTAAGGGTATATGATGTATTGTTGGTCGAAGCAGGGAAAAAATATAGTTCACAACATCTTGCGAATGGTAGTGAGCTTTAGCAAAACATGCATTGCTCAATTCATAGCGAGCTTCTAGAATAATTCAAACATCACACATATACTTTTGTAGGTCCTGTGATTCTTGAATTTATGTTGTAAAGAGGGCTGAAACAACAACACTTTTGTAAAACATACATAACTCATTAACAACAATAAATTAATGAATGAATTTTTGCACAACACCAAAGTGTTATTTTTCAATATTATATTGATTCAGATAATGAAAATACCTGTTTTTGGTTGTTGTTGTTGTTGTTGTTGTTGTTGGGTTTTTGGGGGGGATTCCGACATGTTTAATAATAATAATAATAATAATAATAATAATAATAATAATAATAATAATAATAATAATAATAATAATAATAATAAACAAAGATTTAATATAGCGCCCTTTGCAAGAAAGTCTCAAGGCGCTTTACAGAGAAAACATGCAAAACCTAAAACTACCAGATATAACTTAAACTTATACATGATATACAACATAATAATATGTGACCCGGCAGCACAAATGAGCCGTAAATTCCCTAAATTGTATTCTGAGTTGCGATGTAAAATGTGTACGAAGGTCGTATTCATCGGTAACTTAAGCTGGCCCGACATCCGTCTCATTTTGATAGTCAAAAACTAATCAATAATCCAATTGTTGAAGTGGATGATAAGCTTCTACCTTAGATGGCTATAGAACTTTTAATAGCTCTGGTCTTTGTTTGCTTTTGCTAAATCCTGTTCAAGTGGTGGGTTACCAGGCATTGTATTTTATACAGGTATTCATAACCAACAATTAACAATGAGAGAACTTTCTTAAACCTCGTTGACTTGGGGATGATTTGAAATGACCGCCAATTATGACTGTTTGATATTTATTGCCAGCAATGTGGAAAAAGAGACACATGTAAAAACGTAAAAAGCTATAATTTTGTTCACGGAGCAAAGTTTAACAAACCATAACCCCGCTTCTGGATATCGTTTGAAGTCAAATGATATACCATTTTAAGTTTATGATGTTTATTTTTAAACACGAAATAAAACAAAATTGACCGGGGAGGAATTTACGGCTCATTCGCCGTGGACGGTCACATATAGACAAAGTTTACTGTATAGTCAAATAGTTTGATCAAATGTGTCGCTACAGTTAGAGCAGGGGATGGACTTACGATAGCCCAAGTCATTTGAGAGATAATTTGACCCTTTTAGACGCGCAACAAAATAAACATTTTAGGGTTTGTCTTAAAAAAATAATAATAATAATAATAATAATAATAATAATAATAATAATAACAACAACAACAACAACAACAACAACAACAACAACGATGACAATTACGATGATGATCATGACGATGACGACCACCACGATGATGATGTTGAGGATGATGAATGACGTTGCTGATAATGAATGTTTTTAATCGCTTTTATAGCCCCATCAAAAGAGCCAGTCAATCTAATAATTAAAGATCATCAAAACGACGCATTGACGTTTGACTGGGATATAATTGAGTGTGGAAGTAGAGGTGGAAGTCTCGAATACTATTATGAAATCAATACGACTCCACCTAAGGACGGAATAACATCACAAACACAACAAGAAATTAGCAATCTTACACCTTGTACAAGCTATGAATTCAAAGTGGAAGCTTTTACCTCAGCTCGAAATGGACCTGAAAGTATTGCGAGGGGATCAACACTATACCAAGGTGAATATTCTGCCAAATATATTATCTTACTATTTTACTATAAGTCAGAGTTCAAATGTCAAAAAAATGTCAGCGATGGGCTGGTATAAAACTTATTAAAAACAATATTTTGCGTTTTGATTTTTAGGCATGTTTTGTTTCTTTAGGATCCCACTAGTTTATGTACAATAATTTCGAGCATCGTAATAGTTACCAGGAAAAAATAATAATTTATTTTGAAACACAATAGCTGCAGTCTATAGGATTGCATTTCCCCGTATTTATCCTTTAATAAATTCGTATTTTGATATAGATTATATCTTTCACGTCAATGATGATACTTGCCATGTTCAGTGACAGTTGAACAAAATGTGGGCATATTAAAAATTGTATTTTATTGTAGTCTAGGAAAAAACAAACAATGTTGATATAAATATTCAGTATCACTTTCGCAGTTCCAGATGTGTTAGGACTATCTGTATCCAAGGTTCCGAACGAATCAGACAAACTTGATGTCAGTTGGGTTCTAGATCCTTGTGCTGAACAGTACTACGTTTCCTACCAGCTTATCAATCGCGACCAATGTGACGACTCAGATGTACCAATGGTGCCTTTTTGGTCCGGCATGGGAACGTCGGTTACTATCGATAGTCTACTACCTTACTCTACGTATAGTGTTGCCGTACGTGCAGAGAACAGTTTGGGAAAGGATGAAGATTTGGCAATGGACACAACATATATCACAGGTACGAGGGTCATTTAAATGGTTCTGCCTCCTCCCTCATATCACAACTTCTGCAAATAAAGGGTTAAAAAATAACCCCACCCCCCCAAATACAAAACATTTCTTTGCATACATACATTTCGTTGATTTGAAAAATATAATAAAACCTGTGAATAGAAGAATATTTTTGCTTTCCTCGCAAAGTTCTGCCTTCTAAAATTATTTTTGTTGGCCAAAAATAATAATATTACATTTTCCAAAAATGTGATTATTCTTTTGCTTAGATGAATTGTGTTTTTGTTTAATTTATTTTTATGTGTCCGATAACTCAGTCACCCATGCAATCATCTTTCAGTATAAACAAAGAACAATGGATCACTTGCAAATAGTACACTGAAACAGTTGCAAAGATCTAAAACAACGATTTTCTTGAATAAATGCGTACAAAACAAAGAAGAAATGGCACGATCGCCAACAGAGATTGATTGAATTAAGAGGTTGAATGTCAGCATCCAGCTTCTTAACTGCATCCAGCCAATTTATTGCGGCCACATCATGAGTGTTACGCCTCTATCCAAGAACGCCATCAATTTAGATCAGTTATTTTGAATTTTTGAAATCAACAAAAATGTATGTCAAGTTATGCAAAGAAATGTTTTGTTATTTTAGGGGTGGGGTGGTATTTCTGTTGAACCCTGTATATGCGTAATACGCCGTAGAAGTGACGTCATAATCGGATTAACATGTTAACTATCATAGCAATAGATGAATACAATTTTTGAATAGATCGCCCTGCACTACAAGTGGATTGCACCTATCACCTCTGTGTGTCAGCAAACATAGATTGAATTAAATACCGCTCTTTTTTAAGATATTAATCTTACAGGTGCGAGTGATTAGCCTTTCTTTGACATTTATGGTTCAATGCATCGGTACCGCGTGAACGTTGTAGTGAAGGGCGTTATAGTCAAAATTGTATTCATCTATTGCTATGGTAATTAATCCGATTAACTACGTCACTTCTACGGCGAATAAGATTTACAACAATAGGATTTTCAAAACCGTTATGCAATAAAGACTTAGATTTTGTTTTACAGCTCCCACTGCATCACCTGCAAATGTACGGAACTCATCCAGGACAAATACGTCACTTTCTTTTGAGTGGGACAGGGTACCATGTGGTAAACGAGGAGGATCAAACATGTTTCTGTATGAATTAAGCGATGTCAACAGCAATCCTATTGATTCTGACTCAACTGCTGATAAGTTCGTTACATTCTGGGTCTTAAGTCCGTGTACTGAGTACCGATTTAGAGTGAAGGCTTCTAACGACGTTGGTGATGGTGCATTTTCGAATTATGTTATCTGGGAAACTGACATAGGCGGTAAATGTGTTTAATATGTAATATTTATGCCGAATATTAAGGTTTGTTAAGATATACATTGTTTTGTCAAAGCTTAATGTACAACAACAACATCATCATCATCATCATCATCATTTATTTATTATTTATTTATTATGCATTGCTTGTTGGAATGTATTATCAATATCATAACCTTTATCTTGGCAGTTCCTCATTTGCTCGCCCTATTCCTTTTTAAAGGAATTTTTATTAATTAGTCTGGCTCTTTATAGTACAAGGTTGATATGTGTGTTTGCCCTCACCTGTCTGTGGTCACTGCCTGTGTTGAAGTTGTTTTCTCACCATTTATACCCCCGCCAAGTCAATTTGGATTGTTTTTGCAAGAATGTATTCAATATTATGTGGTTTTGTTGGCTGCAAGCCTATGAGTTCACGCCCTTTCCATTGCAGTGTCCCATTATGACGATATAGATTGGTCTTGTCCTGATTAAGTAGACTGTTGATTTCATCATCTGCTCATAATAACTTGATGTTGGCATACATGTATATACTTGAATAATTCTTTGAATCTGCTGCAAATAACATTTTGTCGGTCGCAACACATAGTGGCGTACGTGAAGGACAAAATACGTTTCCGATCAAACATTTTTGAAGGATATGCTACCAGCAACGGAAACGATACTCCTCCACTGTTATCTCTCAGTGGCCCGATTCCATTTGTAATTAAAGTGTAATGTTCAAACTATTAAACTGTATCTTTAAAAGTTATATTATAAGATAATAGCTAGCTCTAAGCCTATACGCCACTATGAGAAACGGAAAATTTTGAAATCACTCTACGCCATTATGTGTTGCGACCGACGATTTTGTTTGGATAAGGTCTTTCTTTATTATGAACTGCTACAATCTTTCCTTTGTAGTGAACATATCTTCACTTTGTATATAGTTCGTATAAAGCTTCGCCTCTCCTTACTTCTTTGAACCTAAATATGTCTCAGTTGATGTTATCCAACTCAACTCAACTCAACTTTAATAATGCGAACAATATCTTATTTTTTTATTATGATAATTACCAGAGGTAAAAAAAATCTACTCAATCCTCATTGTTATTTCTATCCCAGTTCTGGGACCAGTGAAAAACATTGAGACAAGCGTGATCACATCAGATACTTGGACTTTATTGTGGGATGAACAAACTGAGAGCAAATGCGCAACAGATGAATATTCCATAAAGTATGCACTGCTTAACAAGGATCAATGCGAGCATTACACGGATCCAGTCTGGATTTCAATAGACAATGTCCCCGATACAACGGTTCAAATACCTGGACTCCTACCGCACTCTACTTACAGAATAGTTGTATATCCAGTGAACGACCTTGGAGTTGGAGAAGAAAACTCATTTGAAGACACTACAAAGGAATCAGGTAATGAATCAAAGTTTCAAACGGTCGATGCTTGTTGGTGAACCCTCGCCATACTTGGTACCCAACGGGAGCGACAGCCACATTGTGCAATTCAGGGGTTCACTATATTTCAACAAAATCTCTCACCCAATTTTGTATACCAAAAAGGTATATTTAAAATTGGAAATAAATAAGTTTTGCCGCTGAGAGCCTCGAAAAGAAAATATTCTGCCCGACGCAGACTTCCATGCTCCCTTGAAATCTAAGGATGCAATTAAACTAGGAATGCATTGCTTTTACTATTTTGCGAAACAAACTGGGTTGAAGAACTGAATAAAAATGATGCTACTGATTGTTATAATAGGTTTGTGAATGTTTTCACCAAACCATACTATGACTACATACCTATGAGAAGTGTCTTGTATTTATTTAGTTAAGACATGAATATGTACACAAATTAGCATTTTATCGCATTCAACTTTAAGGGTTCGGTCACTTACCACTTTGCACAGTATTTTTGTGGGATCACATCATGATACAAATTGTATGGCAAATTATTGAACCTTGACATTTATGAGATTTAACAGCATATGTATATCTTCAATACGAAAGGTCAAAATGTTCATACATGTACGATGCCGGCTTTTCATCCCAGTAACATACACTTTAAGTACATAATAAGTTGATCTACAGCTACATGTATAAAATTTACTGTCCAATATTAAAAATGAAAATTCTTAATAATTTGCCACAAAATTTGTATTATATCACGAATTTTAAAAAACATGTGGCAATTTTGTGTGTCTGCTGTGCGCTTAGGTCCCATAAAAAACCTTACAAAGTTGGGTGACTGAGTCCTTAAACCAAGAACTAAAATAAATTAATGTATGCAACATTAACAAACGACTACTGATCGTATCACACATTATTAATCTCATGTATGTCTTAGCTCCATCTGGACCGCCCGAAAGCTTAACTGCTGTACACATTGGAAAGGACTTCATATGGTACGAATGGGATCAACCAGAATGCGGTTCTCGAAATGGAATAATCCGCCAATACACCTATGAACTTACCCCTGGTGAACAAGGATCCACATATGACACTGCTGTAAATATTACAAACTTGACTCCGTGTCATTTATACAAATTTAATATTTGGGCTATCAACGACCAGGGCGAAGGTCCGCTAAGTGTCGTGGAAGAAACAACTAGGAGCGATGGTACGTTGACGTAGTTGTTGTTGATGTAGCTCTTGCAGTATTTTTAAATTCAATTAAAGTGAAATATGAAGTTCTCAACATAATTATGGCAGGTTATATTTGTTGTATATTCAAATTTATATACTTTTATAACGTATGACTTGTACACGTCTTCGTCGAATTACAATATAAATGCAATTCTTTTTTCTAAACCGGTGAAATGTATTTCATTTTATTGTATGCTAACACAGTTCCTTTCCAACCGACGAGTTTGACTCAAAATGGGCAAGAACTAGAACAGATGATTGTTACGTGGAATCCACCGTCTCCCGTATATTGCGATATCACTTCGTACACGGTAACATGCGACATTTATTAAAACATTATATTAAAACATTATGTTTTAACAAAATACCTATTTTCGTAATATCAACACAAAGCCTATTCTTATAAAACCGATAGTTCACTTGACCATTGACACCAACTATCGAGTTTAACTGTTGCTTTTTAATTTACTGTCTGTGTAAGGTAACTATAAGAACTGTTGGGAAACCGTACGATGACACATTTGTTCCACCTACGGAACCAGATATGGAAGAAGATGTTCCTGGAGACACGCAACAGTATACATTCTTTGATCTGCATCCGTCAACAGAATATGAGATACAAGTAGCTGCGTATACGGAAGCAGGAATGGGTGAATTTATCGAAGAGAGATTTTATACAGCACCTGCTAACAACGAACAATGTAAGAACCATGTAATCAGGTAATATAAATGATGTAATTACGAGGGACGTTCAAAACGTTAATCGCTGTTATCTTACGTGCCAGGATATTGAAATTACCCATGATTATAATGTTCGTGGCTGCAAATTAAAGTTTTTTCTTTAAAATGTGATTTTTGTTTGCATAGATGTGTTGGTTAAAGCGAATACAGATTTGGTACGTCGGTAAGGGTCTGAAAAAAGGTCAATTTTGATTTTAAAAGGTTGCCCACATTTATGTAGAAATCATTACAGACATCTGAAAATGAGCAAATTGCTTTAATTTTTTTAAATAATTTAATCAATATATAATGCTTGCATATAGTACAGTTTTACTGGGTTTTTTTACCGATCGTGTGAGCACTTGTTGGTTCAAGTCGTATTCATTGGTTCATAAGTTAAAATCAAATAAGTCTTATGCACAATATTTTTATTTTGTAAGTATATACATGGGTATTAACAAACTGTTTATCTTATTTCCACGTCAAGATGCTTCCATTGCTTAAAATAATGTAGTTTTACATTTTAAGGACATTATCCAAAGCTACAATATGATGCTTACAAAACGTTTGGCTTCAGTTTTTAACCGTTTCACTTTAACAAACAACAATTTCATAAAATAACTTTTATGATCCTCGTATTAAAGAGAATTATAGAAGAGTATTTAGAAATCATCATTATCACCACCACCATCACCACCACCACCACTATCAACAACAACTAACGGCACCACGGTGCCACAGCAACAACAATATAAGCGCCAATACCAGTATGGTCAAAATGTTACTACTGTTTTTAATTTTCTATTTCCGTTGAGTTTTTTTGATTTATTCCTCAGTTTTGGGTGTTCCTTTGGATAAGCCTGAATCTTCAGGGTATACAGGAACTACTGTAATAATAACCATTCCACAAGTTGACGAAAACAACGTTGAAATATATGTAACGTAAGTGATTTCTTGATACTCGTACCCAATATTAGGCGTATACGTAGTCATCAATGATTTAAAAAAAAAAAAACCGATAATGATGCAAGAAGAAGAAGAAGAAGAAGAAGAAGAAGAAGAAGATGAAGAAGAAGAAGAAGAAGAAGAAGAAGAAGAAGAAGAAGAAGAAGAAGAAGAAGAAGAAGAAGAAGAAGAAGAAGAAGAAGAAGAAGAAGAAGAAGAAGAAGAAGAAGAAGAAGAAGAAGAAGAAGAAGAAGAAGAAGAAGAAGAAGAAGAAGAGGAAAAAAAAAAAAGAAGAAGAAGAAGAAGACGAAGAAGAAAAAGAAGAAGAAGGAGCAGGAGGAGAGAACAGCAATTATACATAAGTACGAAACTGTACACAAGTACGAAACATGAAGAAGAAGAAGAAGAAGAAGAAGAAGAAGAAGAAGAAGAAGAGGGAGGAGCAGGAGGAGAGAACAGCAATTATACATAACTCATTGATACAATTATAGATATGAACCTCTCATACACAACCACTCACCCCGCCCTCACCGGTGCCAGTAAACACATTTGCTTATTGTAATACACGCGCAAACCAGCTCATTCAAAATAAGATCCTTAATTATCACAATCTTTCAGAGACTATCAAATCCGGGTTGAAGATCCCAAAGCTGACGTCATTAATGTGTACCTTTTCAAAACAATGCGTAAAAGTTACATAGCTGGCATAGTTGAAGTTGATAATGTGAAAGATAATCCTGTACATTACATTGTTGGTGAAGAGGGGTCTTCGAATAATCCACTCTTGCAAAACGGGAGAGACTACTTGATCTCTATTGGCACCTGCAGCTCCATTAATGACAAGGTCAGTGACAAATAGTCATAAATTTAAGATTTATATACACCAAAATGCAAGTACTGTAAACATTTGTCTTATTATCTTTAAGCGGTAGAAATGACTGGAACAGGATGCCGAAATTTTAAAATAGAATTAGGTGGCCTGATTTGGGGTAATTCAGTTTTGTGTTGACAATATCTTAATTTTCATTTTGTGGAACATATCGTTATGAACACGGCAGAGTGCCGAATACGCGAAATTGCTGTTCTGAGTAAATGACGTTTGCAAATCTTGGTACCATTCCATTGGTCCTCCTAACAAAAAAAGAACATTCGTGAGAACTCATTTGAAATGTATAATTATAGAAGTGAATGTACACGAATTATATGCAATACTTGCATATTCTGAAACAATCGATATATCCCTCAAAACGCGTTTTAAAGGTCAGGTCTATAGCAAAAACAAGTTTATCTCTATTCGAAGAGAATAATTATTACATTACAAGTTGAGACTTGTTGCAATGTTTTTGTGCGTATTTCTCCTGAAAAAGGAGAAATTGTGTTGGTAAAGTTCAGCCTCGTACGTGTTCTTTCCCCGTTTGAAGCGTATGTGTTCTCCCCCGTTTGACTGATGACGTAGGTAAATGAAGCGGACACTTTATCGTGCTCTCATCATACAATCACAATCACTTTGACAAGTTTGACATTAGCAACAATGAGTTGTACTATCACTTACCATAACAATGCTGCATAACAATATGCACGCTATTGTTCTCTTTCGGGAACAAAGCCCACACAGTAATTGTTACTATGCGTTGCTTTGTAATATTTCATCCAACTGACACTATAGGATTGCCATATACAGGGAAATCAGATGCATGAGTTTGTGGACTAACACGGTTTATATGCTAGTCTCAGATGAAATTCTAAGCTCAAATTATGTATTTATTTTGTAGGCCTAATATTTCTCATGATATTGATATACATATGAATATTGTTATATCACAATTGTCTAATATATAAAAAAGAAGCGGCTGATTTTATCCATATGTTTAAAAAACATGAAATTTGTAATACTTAATTTGGATTTTTTTCTGTGAACAGCAACAGTATACGTTCTGTCCATTGAGAGCGTTTATAGTCCCTTTTCTCACAGCGGGCACATCTCATTTCATGACGTCACCGGTTTTCTAGGCCAAATCTGTCTCGTTCGAAGGAACTCACCGCTTAAGTTGGTTTTTGAGGAATACCAATTTTAAACGTCTTATTTTCTCAAAAAAGGAGTCATTTTCATTGTCCTCATAATATTAGCTTGCCAATAATATGATGTTGTTTTTGCTATAGACCTGCCCTTTAACAGCTATTCGGCTTTATGCTGTAGCCAAAATGTCTATACCCCTGCGCAGAGAGTCTTATTCGGTGTCGATTTCGCATTAAACCACGTGTAAACCATAGCATTCTTGATTTGGGGATTTGGGGCTTTTGTGTAAAAATTACTGGTTTCCCTAAGGCTATGTAGACTTAACTGGGTATATAATGTGGGGAATGTTTGTACTTATTTTGGTATCACTGGATAGAAGATACCAACAGCTATTCATTGGCATCAAATATATCACTATAGGGCATTTAATATAGAAAATTCGGGGTTTCCAGCTATACAAACCTGATTTGTACAGCTAAGTATACAATTCGTCTCTTTGTCGAATTCATTTATCGCACTTAGGCGCCATTCGTCCAAATCAAAATTTCAATAACTACGTCGGTGAGTAAGATTTACCATTATTTTTTAGTGAAAATAAAAGACAACCTTAAACATAATCATAAGCATACAATAACTCAATTTGCTCAAAACCGAATTCATAACGAATGACATAGCTTTAGTGTACTAGACAGTAACGAGATACATTGACTTTCACCATGTGTCACTCTCGCATTTACAATGTTTAATCGAAGAACAAACATGTAGGCTAGATCAGATGGTGACTGGTAATATAAATACGGTATTAACAGAATTATTGCTTGTAAAAAATGACATGTATAAACTTAAGTCCAAATATTTAATGACATTTGGCCCATGTAACCTTTGTCTTCATTTTTGCTCTTTCATTGATCAATGTGTCCATTTGGGGACATCGAATGTTGTTCGACTCATCGCGATTAATCGGTTTTTTGCTTCCGTTCATATCAGGAATCTGGGTGTGTGTGGTCCGATGAAGTGAAAATTGGTAAGAAACGTATTTAATGTGGTACTACACCCTTTGATAAATTTGTGACTATTTTTGCATTTTTCTTAAAAACTAATAAAACACTGGTAACAAAAGTTATGTATATTATAGGGGCAAGGAATCCAGTTACAACACTGGAATGTCAGTGAATCGAGACAAGTAGTTATTTATTTAGGGATTCAACCATGTTTCACCGTTGTTCATCACCGTTTAACAACGATGCGGCCGCGTCGTCTGCGTGGTTTACTTCGCGAGGGCAGTTTTAGTTGCCCGAATGAAGTAAACCACGCAGACGCGCCGGACGCGAGTTGTTAAACGGTGATGAACAACGGTGAAACATGATTGAATCCCTTTCAACAACGAAAATAAGCTGAAGATCGTATAATTCACGATTATTTCACGAGAAAATGTCAGTTAATCATTGTCACTAAGCCTTACAAAAACTTCGATGATTTCTCTGTTAATATCAGCAATGACTACAGAATAAAACGGCAAAGTTTAGCCGCTACCTGAAAAATACTGAATTCAACTTGTAACCTTGCATACGCACAAAGGTTCCAGGCATGACGAATTTTGCGCGCTCTCGCGTAACGCGTAGTCTCGCTCGCGTTCGCGTATACGCTACAGTAAAAGTGTGGATTCATCACGAATTAACAACGGTTGGCTCCTGTACAAAGGTATAGGAGGAGTTGTTGAATTAGTGATCAAATATTGGTTTTACCTGATTATTTACTGTAACTCCACAACTGTTGTCTATGCTGAAATAAAAATTTCAGCGCAGTACTTATACTATAATCTATACCCCTATAATATACATACTTTACTTGTCACCAATGCGCTATAATTTTTTAGAAAAATGCACAGATAGGCACAAAATTGGCCAGGGGTGTAGTATCACCTTAAGTTATAAACGTAATGCATTATGTACAGCATAACAGTAAATGGATAGTTAATTTGCAAAGCATACTGCGCATAGAACTAATATATAATGTTGAAGAAAGCTACCCAAGCGATTCGCCGCAAACGGCACAAAACGGCTGGTCGATAATGTCAATAGCGAAGCAGCGCGGGGGGGGGGGTCACATCTAAATAAAAACAATTACTATACATACCCATTGTAAAATAAAGCCGTCAAACGAAACCTTAGCGTACAGTCCCTCAATACATACCGGTATATGTATTATATTTCGCCGATAACACCGGATCAAATTTAAATGAAGCAATCGGGATTTTCTTTACGTCTTTGGCCCCAAAATTTGTACTGCGCTGGCTGCGTAGCCTTCTATAATAAATCCGCTACAAAACAACTGGTTTTAAGATATCTGAGATTAGTCTGAGTATACAATTACCACGACGATATCACATGTTTCCTTTACAGGATATGATGACAACAATGCCTTATTAATCGCTCTCTCAATCACAATACCCGTTGCACTTGTAGTCCTTGTTATAGGAGTTCTACTTTGGAGGTATGTTATTTATAAACAATGGAAAATATGCAAACGCAAGAGGGGTGTAAGGTCGGATTCATCATTCGAAAATTTTGGCGATGGTAACCATAATTAAAATGCTGTTCACACAACAGAACACCCTGGTTTAGTTAAGTTGGATTTCTTAATGTTGCTAAAATGCTTGACAATCCACGGGATCTCTTAACCAGACTAAGGCTCAAAAGCCATAGATCCAGGAATTTTCTCCGGAGGGGGGGTCACACTGAAATGAAGGGGGTGTAGAGCTGACACTTTCACACTAGCAAAAGGTAAATTGGGTGAGAACATGACTTTGAGCATTAGGTGAGAGCAAAATGTAAGAAATATGGGGACATTGGGTGCGAGATGGACCATTTAGATGGGTTTTTGGGTGACAGAGGTGCTGAAACTGGGGATGGAACAGCCCTATATGCACGTCACCTCCAAAGTGGGAGTGTCCCGGGCATAATCAACTGGTCATTCCATCGATTAATGATTTGATTAAAATAAATATTTTTAGACAAAAGAACGACAGAACAGCAACCAACCAAACGACTCGATTGGTCTTAAAGCAGATTCAACTAAATCCGATGGTAAGTTGAAAAAACAATTACCTCGTATATCCTCGTCTTTTTTCACGTTCGTCATCTCGCTGTAGTACCCTGTTCTTTAGACTAAACACAAATTTGTTTCCTAAAAAACCCATTTGTTTAATTTCAAGGTGTATGGTAACGTATGTATTAATTTCTTTATTATAAAATAAGTGAGTATGTTACGTATGATTTTCTGTGTAATGAATATTATACGAGGGTCATTCAAAAAGTTCTACCCGTATGGTCATAACTTTTGTTTTGTTAAAGGTAGCTATTTGAAAATTTGCATACAAATAGTTCGTAATGTTAGCTACAGGTGGTGAAAATATCATGTCAACTTTTTTGGTGAAATAAATAAGTTTATTTGTCAAGAACGCATTATTTTCTTATAATTTTGATTGTTTGTTTGTTTGTTGAGATGTGTTGTATAATATTGTAGTTTTTACTCTTGTTGTTTGGAGTTTGTTGTTTGTTGTTCATACTTATTATTTTTCTTTATAAACCAGAGTCAATTGCTCAAAACAATCCTACATCAACGTCAAGAGAACCTCGTGGTGCATCGGCAAAACAAACTGATAAACCTGGTCCTGTAAGCGTTACTGACCTCAAGGACTATGTACGGAAAAAGAAATCTAGGGAAGATTATTCATTCAAACATGACTATAAGGTACATTCATAGTCAGTTAATTATCATTCTTTGTCAGTTGGTGTGGTTTAGATAAGCACCTTGAGCAAAAACAACCGATCATGGCCTAAATTCTATTAATGTACACCAATTCATTTTACAATATGGTTTTCATAATGGTAACTTAATTTTTGCTAAATTTACTCACGTTTGCTTATCTAAATGAATGAAAATAAGAACTTACAATAGGAATTTTGTTTTTACTATCCTCTAGCGTATCATAGACGATATGCATGCCCTTCTTAACGGAGTATGTATTAAAGAAGCTAATATTGTTACAAATTTGCTAAAAAACTTCTGAGCTGATGTTTTCTTTATATGGAACAGTCTTACTGAGACAAACAGATACTCATTGGGTATTGCAGTTGAAATCCATTTACCTCTATGGGGGACATTAATATACCACACTGGGGTGAAGACTTCAACTAGAAGCACTCATTCAGGTAGCCTCATTGGAAATTCACCCGATTCATGTGGAATATTAAGGTCACGTATGAATTGCAGTATATGGAATACGCAAATCAAGATAAAACTATCATGATCAAATTTGTCTTTCAGTTATTACCACAAGGCATACTCTTTGATTATGAAGCATCTAAGAAGGCAAATAACCGGGAAAAGAACCGCTATGCAAACATCGTGACATGTAAGAACGCTTTAATTAATTATTTATTATTTAATTATATAAAACACAGATACCTAATTAAGTCTAATGGTATAAGTCGAAACGTGGCCAATTCAGTTTCCAATATCAGTTCCAGTTAAGATTAATTTAAAATATAATATTTAATTTTTATAGACGACCATTCTCGCGTGACACTGAGAATACAAGGAAATGACCCTGATTCAGATTACATAAATGCCAGTTACATAGATGTAAGTACAATATGGATGTGAGACATTGAATAAATCAGTAGAGTTATCATACAATAACCATCAATTATAAGAAATACAAAGTAAATGAACATGACTGTAAAACAAAGTTTCTCTGACAAAACCAGGAACAAGTCGCATTTTTGCCATTTCATGTTTTGAATAAAAATGAATGTCTGACGACTTGTTCCGGGTTTTGTTGGAGCTGGTCACATTTTATACTTATCATTCTAAGTGCCCTTAATGATAAGCATGTATCCGAAAGGATAGCAACATAATAATAAAAATGTCAAATTACTGTTATTATTATCTTTACAACTTCCATGTATCAATGAAAAACTTGACAAAAATTGTTTTTCGCTAACTTAAAACCTGCTGGTCATTTATTCCATGTTATTATTATATGTTTCAGGGATACAAAGCGCCTAATAAGTATATCGCAAGTCAAGGTAATTCATTTGTTTTGTGTTTGTGTTTTACAAATCTGTTGATTGATAACAAAATTATATCACACCATATACGAGTGGATATTCATACGTAGTGGTAGATAAAATGAATTAAAGTTTTGCCCGGGGCGGCGCTACATCGTAACATCCTATGACGTCATTCTGTCAATCATATGACGTCATCAGTGAGGAATATCCCGATTGTAGACAAGATATCAACACAGCATCACCATCTGCTGAAGACGCTAGTCGGACTAGTGAAAACGGTCCTGGAGAGAGTAAAATAGTGAAGTGTTGAAGTTAAAACTTTAATTCATTATATCACACCAGGAGGGATTTTCTGTTTTCAATATTTTGACAAAGAACAATTATTATATCTTCCAATTTGATCATCATAATTATTTTTGATAAAACATTGCATATAACTCACTCTGTAAGTGTACGTTGCTATTAACTTCATCAACTGCTCGCGCGTGTATGTTAGGTATGGTTGCCGAATTCTGCATCTCATTGGCGCAATAATAAAATCTGAATGTTTAAATGTGATGCAGCACATGAAAAGGAGGGACTTTGCAGTCGAAGTTAATTTGGTACTTAGTATTCAGTATTTCTGCTTTGAAATCATTTTGCAAGCTTGAATACACCTCATTTGTTAACATTGATTAAGGCAGTCTATCTTAATCCATATCTTTGCCGCAAATTCCCTCCTTTTGTGCTGCATCACAAATAAGACTTTAAGATGTTTTAGTCTAGCACATCACTAATACATGTAGGTTAAGGTAACTAAGGAAAATATTAATTATTTTAATTTACACATGTTTCGTATCATTTGCATTTACAGGACCAAACGAAGCGTCAATGGCTGATTTCTGGAGAATGATGTGGGAAAACAATATGAGCAAAATCGTCATGGTTACCAACTTGACAGAAAGTGGAAAGGTAAAAAAAACTAGTATTAATAATAATATTATTAAATAATAATGATAACACTAATAATAATAATAATAATAATAATAATAATAATAATAATAATAATAATAATAATAATAATATTTATAATTATGGCAATAATAAATGTGATGTCATTCATAAGTATAATTATACATAGTTGCAAGGCGCTTTCTCGTCTGGACTAGCAGTAGCTTTATCAACATTCACAACTTAACAGTAACCTTCGAGAGTAAACACAGACACACAAGATTATTGCAAATAAAAACCCATTTTACGTTTGCTTTTTGAGCGTAAATCAAATCAACAAAATATTATTAAACTTTGGAACTTCCTTTTGTAGATTAGCTGATTGCGAAATACAATTACCATTCTTCAATATTTCCACTTGGCAATATTTTTATAATTTCTATTGTACTATTAAAATAAAGAATTAAGGTTAGCAACTATTTTAAACTGTTGCGATTTGGTAATTCAAAGCATCTTCCGAATGGTTGTGAGCATTGGCAAAAATTGCATTGATCATTTCATAGCGAGTGTGTAGAAGAATATAAATATCACAAATATACTTTTATATGTCCTATGGTTCTTGAGTTATGTTGTAAAGAGGGCTGAAACAACGACATTCTTTTTTGAAAAACGTACACAACAATAAATCAAGCAACAATACCGAGTCTACCCTTAAATGATGTAGATTTTATACCCTGATATTTAACTTACATTTTGTTTCCTATAGATCAAGTGTGAGAAGTATTGGCCTGATAAGGCAGAACGATATGGTAACTTCACTGTTACGTTTGTAAATAAAGAGGTTCTTGTTGACTACACTATAAGACACTTTACGATTACCGATGTAAGTAAGGAACATAATGAAACAACATTCAATAGATCCTCGTCAAATTTACACTTGTATTTTACTTGCAAAAGGACAGCGTTGAAAGAACCCCTTGTATTTTAAATCATCGACCCACACTTGGTACAGTTAAAATGTTATTGTATGCAGACGTAATAATTATTACTTTAATGTTAAAGTTTGTTGAAAATCAGTGAATGAAACTAAGACAAAAAACAGCACAGTAATCAGTAATGGATTAACGATGCAGCCGAAATCTTAATACTAAAAACATCTACAATTACTTTAATTTTTCGGTAATTTTGTTTACATCGTGTAGTGCTATGACATAGAGAATACTGTAGATATAGGAATTATCCTATAAGGGCAGATTTTGTACTGAAAGCTAAAATTCACTATATTGGTACTTCTAGGCTACTATAGATGGGTTCCCAAGTCGTCCGATTTGTCAGTTTCACTACACCACATGGCCAGACTTTTCGGTTCCAGAAAACAGCTCCGCTTTCCTCAACTTTGTGAAAGTTGTGAACAACTACGGGATTGGTGACAGCCACCCCACAGTAGTACACTGCAGGTTTGTTGATAATTTGTATAATTAATGGCAGTTAAGATAATTGAGATGATATAGCTGCCTAACCAAAAAAAAACCATGTTTTTCAATTTGCAATTTCGATAGCCAATTCCTAATGACGACTAACCATGCTAACGTAGTAAATTAAATGTAAATTAGAAAACTCTACTTCAAAAGTATTAGTGTCAGTATCTAGGGTTAGTAAATTAAGGTTAAGAATGACGACTGTCAAATATAATGGAGATAAAAACATCGATGCCTTCTGTTCTTACCTCAGTGCTGGTGTAGGGAGAACAGGTACATTTATCGCCATTGAGTCCCTTATGCGCCAGGCTAAGCAGGAGAACCAAGTTGACGTGTTTGGATTTGTGTCAGGAATGAGGAATAGTAGAATGCAGATGATTCAAACACATGTAAGTGACATAACTGTATTTAGATAACACGGAATATGAATACTTATGAAGATTTCACATTCGGTTTTGTTTTCTTTAAGAATGCTGTTGTGTTGTAAATATTGAAAGAAAATTGCACGGATGGGGTATCAAAATGTCTTACTATGTTAAAATACTGTGCTGAGGCTATAGACGTATTTGTCACGTCTGCGTTACTTTTTGCGAGGTTTTTACATTGATCAGAATAAAATGATGATTCAAACGTACGTAAGTGACATGCTTATAACACTGAATATTAATATAAACACCTCAAAAGAAATAAGTCCCCCTCTGAACATGTCGTCATAACATCGTAAGGTTTCATTTTGTACCAACAAAACTAACTGTGAAATAATTATATGACTGTTTACTAAGTGCTGTGTGAAAATGAGAGATTTCTATGACTTCCGGGCTGAATGAGCCTAAATTGAAGGCAAAAACTGCCCAGAGGTGGGAAATATCTTTCTTTAGCAAACTATATTAGTTTGAGACGCTAAAAAATGAATTCTGCAAAAAGCTCACGGGCGAACTAAAGGCCTATAAAAATCAAAAATATCACACTAAAAGACACAATTTGATGCTTAATTTTAACACCAGGATTTTAAAAAAAAATGTTCATCCAAGCACTATGTTTTTATTTGACATTACTGAAGAAAAAAAATTTTGCTTTATATTTGACCGAGAAAATAAATTTCATAGCAAAAAGGTGTACGTCGGAATTGTGCTGATTTTAACATGTATCGATCGACTTTTAGCGCGACTAAGCAGAACAAAAGAACGGTTGTCCTGCGTTTAGACTGTATAGCACTTATCCTTATTTGAGGGATTTTATGCAAAAATTTATGGTTGTCCTAAGGCTATAGATTCTAAACTTGGTATATAAGTTATAATTAGTCATCCCCGTAATAATGTATTTAGTGAAAACATCGCCTGTTGCAAAATACGCAATCAAGTTAAATACATTTTAACTTTGAAATGCGACGAGTTGCGTTGAGTTGCGGCAAAAAGTAATCGATTATCGGCAACACACCGCATCGCAAAGCAATTGCGGCGTAGTATGAACGGACCTTAGCTGTACTTTAATTCATTTATGAAAATTTACGAGGCATCACAGATAAACATCGTAAGTTTTTGCAAAATGATTTACCATGTGAAACTTACATTATATTGTTTTACGAATGCAACATTTTAATTTTATCATTACGTTTTTTGTTTTAGGAACAATATGAGTTTATCTATGACGCTCTTCTAGAACACATAGTGTTTGGTGATACTTCCATTCCTATATCCGCTTTCCGTAACACATACAAAAACCTTCAGATTCGTGATCCGGAAACCAATTTATCTGCCTTGGCGATTCAGTTCCAGGTGAGAAACGAAGTATTACACCAGAAAATATAGGACGCAACAAATATGAATACTTTAATGATAATACAATGTTAAATGATATTTTCCAAGTACAGACCTAATAGCGACATCCCACAAACACAAAATTGTTTTAAAAACGATATAAATGTGTTATAACCAAGGCAGTTAAACTAGTGCCCCATGTCATTACATCACCCTCCAGACACAGGCAAACCACATAATAAAAAACAAAACAAAAACTAAACAAACAGGAACCTCCAAATAAACACATATGTCGAAATTCACTTTTCAAAGGGCGATCCGTGGCTATGATAACAAAACAATATGAAAGAAAGTCTAATAGATGACTTCAAAATGTCACGACGTTTGTGAAAATGAAAATGGCGAAAAAGTGACAAAATATTCAGCCTCCCATTGAACGAAAATATCGCTTATTAAGTCAAAGTCAACATGGTGTCATTAGCAGAAATAGTTGTCTAAAATTGCAGTTGTTCGTCATTAATTGGCACAAATAATATTAACAATAAATTATGTTACGGGCTCAAACATCAATCTCCTATTAACCGCCATGTCTCCAGCTAGCTCATTCAAATACCTGATCCGTGATTGCTCTGGGTATTATGATGTCTATGTTAATAACAAACATGTTTTGTTTTTCGTCAAAACGTTTGAATAATATTTAAATATCGGGTTGTGTAACGTTTTTATAATGGTTTTATATGTATATAAAAAAACACTACACCAACATTTTAAAACTCTGTTATAATCTGATCTACTGAACTTACGTTTTTTGAGAGGCAATATTTCACTTCCTATCTCGGATGCATCGTCAGGCCAACTGATGTTAAAGCGGCAAAAGTTCGTTCAGCGATAAAGAAGATCCCTCAGAGGTTTGGCTCATCTTCGACCTGTGACGTAACATCCTCTTCACAGTTCAACGAACTTTTGCCGCTTTAAAATCAGTTGGCCTGACGATGCATCTGAGATAGGATGGGAAATATTGCCACTCAAAAACGTAAGTCCAGTAGACCAGATTATAGCTCTAATTTCATAGTTATTTATACCTGGATGAATGATAATCTTCACAATCGTATTTTGTCAACACTTAAGTACCTTTATGTTAGAATGTTTTGCATCAATTTTGCACAAATATTTTGTAAGTTATGTCTTACGACCCTTTATAGAGCCGTTATACAACCTATTAATATAACATTTAAACGTTTTCTAACAAATGTTTTATATTTGCTGGGAACTCACTGTTTACTGTAATTAACGATAATCAATCCTGTGCCTTGAGTTAAACTAAGGGCTTTTATATCTGCCGATTATGTTTATAGAATCTTCAGGACATTACCATCCTTCCCAAGCCAGATGAATGTAAGGCCGGTGCTGCTGAAGAAAATGTCGACAAAAACAGATTCAAGGACGTACTTCCAAGCAAGTATTTCTAAATGTTTGTCTGTAAATGAACATAAACGACCCCCTTTAATGTTCCGAATAACCCACAAAATGTAGCTAATTTTCGATCCATGCAAGGGGTGTTCATCAACAAGATCAACTGCCTTGTTTGTTGTGATGTCAAGATACTTACGAATACCAGTTTACTTGCAACCGAACCTATATATCCCGCGAAGTACTCAAATAGACAATAAAATGGCCCAAATTGTTTGCATCGCAAATAAGTCAACACTGCTGCCCTCTGTAGTCACTACAATACAACATAACCGGTTTATAGTTATCTTGCATTCGTTACTATGCATGATCACGTCGATATCTTGGTTACCTACATGATATATTTGAGGTTCAACTCGGAGTGGTTCTGTCTTTTTTACCTGTCCCTCGATAGCAGGAACTATTTTACTAAAGTCGGTATGCTTTCCTCGAGGCAGTAAAGTAAAATCACTTTTTTGTGATTTTCTCAGAAACTGCTCATTTTTGCAAAAATATGTTATGCTATAGTTGCATTCCAGGTATCTGAATGCAATAGAGATTTCTTTCTGAAAATGACTTGTGTACATGTCTATGCTTTTCATCCTCACTTTTATCTTAATTACTGCCTCGAGAAGTCCTATTAGGTTTCGGTGATCCAAAACACGTCTTCCTTTACACGTCTCACTCAATGGGCTATTCCAGAATTTAAGGCACCCCCTAAAGAAGACATGGTAATTCCCAAGAAAAAGACACCTTTTTATTTTAGGCTTGGAAATTTCCAAAAAAATTGGCAAAAATGTACCTGTCTTCTTTAGGGACACTAAGAATTCCCATTTTTTAAATCATTTTATTGTCAAAATGGTAATTCCCATTTTGTTTGGACAACATTTTGGTCTGGGAATTCCCAAAAATGTATGGGTCAAGCTTACATGTCTTCTTTAGGCGGGTGCCATTAATTTCTGGAATAGCCCAATAGACCATTTGATAACAATAATTTTAGATAATACAAAACATTTAACTGTACGCAAATGTGTCTTTTATTTTGTAGTGGATAGTGCAAGACCATATCTGATGACAGAAGGTGGTGCCAAAAGCACGAACTACATCAACGCCTCATTTATGAATGTAAATAAATGATACCTTTAAATACTATTACGTCTAAAATTTGTTTTAAATGTGTAAAAGAAAGAACAAAACGATGATATTAAACTTGATAAAACATAGATGCCAAAACACCATTTATTATATCAAACATGATACAGGCTCACATTTTCTTTGTATTTTCGTCGAAATTCATTAATGAGGTATGTGGCTATTGTAAAACACCACACAGGCAGATGGTTTACTCCACAAAATTGGGTTTGGTATCATCAAATGTAGTTAAATGTCGCATTAATCGTACAGTTTTTATTTCTGTCACTTTTGAAATTCTATTTCAAAGGGTTATCGTACTAAGGATGGCTTCCTTACTACTCAAATGCCTCTCCCGAATACCGTGGATGATATCTGGAGGATGGTGTTTGACTACAAATGTAACACTATCGTCATGCTGAACCAGTTGGATTCTGCAGATAAGGTAGCCCACTAAACAGTAAATTCATTAAAGTCTTATAACGCAATTTACATGTTTGAGCTGGTGTAGAAAACTTACCTGAGAGTTTTTGTTATGTAGCACTACTTCGTCTTCAATAGGTTCATATATTGGTGAATGGTGATTGTCAGAGACCGTCCGATCCTGATCAATCATGTGATATTCTCTGACGTAGGTACTGTAACCTCTGGAAAGTTTATGGGGGCCCATGCCTCTGTTCGAATCCTTTTTGTGCTTTCTGATATGAATATATTAATTTACGTCCCTCCGGAACCAATTCGTAAAGGAATCTAATAACATAAATCATTCACACTGCATTCACCAGTGCTATTCTGAAAGCTCTCAGCTGTGAACCCTAGTTTAATATTCTTCACCCCGCAGTTAAACTTGTTTTCTCATTTCCGATTTAACAGACTTCAATGTTGTCTTGATATTATTGTAAGAAATGAGATAACTATTTTAAGAATATGAATTTGACGGGAATACAGTTATTAAGTTATTAAGACGCCATCGGGTTAGTTTTAAGTGGGCTATTCTAGTTAAAATCCATACCCCTCTATGCAAGACATGACCTTAATCTTCCACACAGGGAGCCAAATTTCAAATAATGTTCTGTTTCCTCTATGCAAATGTATTGTTCCTTTCTTTAGACACTTGCTCAGTATTGGCCAAACAAAGGAGCCAAGCAGACACATGGACCATTAACTGTGGAGTGTGTATCTGAACAGAAGATAGGAAAAGACGTCGTTACAAGGAAACTGAAATTAAGGAAGATGAAGGTATCGGCGGTTTATATTTGAAATACCGTCTTTATATGTGGATGTGTTAGTTGGGATTGGGGAGCCGGTGGAACAACATGTGGGGTGTGGGAGTGTTTGGGTGCAGACATGGCTTGCTGGGTATTTAATATGTGTTATTTATGATGTGATCTGGGGGATGAGTAGGTGGGTGATGTGTTCCAAATCGGTGCTCAGTATATTTTGGCCCCATGACTAACAATAATTATTCGTTATCAAACCAGGCAATGTCGTGGTTGATGTTTTTGTTACACTGTGACTCCGTTATTTCCATTTATAGGAAGAGCGTGAAATCGTCCAGTTTGCGTTGAAAAACTGGTCAAACGACGGCAAGAAGCTCCCTGACAAGAAAAGTATCGGTCAACTGGCCACGAGGGTCATAGAACGAATGCAGAAGCAGAAAAAGGATGCACGAGTGGCTGTACACTGCATGTAAGTAAAGAAATGCTAGGTAAAAAGGGTAGATTTAATTTATAGACAGACATGTTCGAAGGAACACTTTTGTTCAAATACATGTAGCTAATTTATATACTGTCAGTATATAAACTATAGATTCATGGAAATTCCTTATTTTTGTCTTAAATACACGGCATTCGGCTGAACCACTAGCAAGCTACGTTAACACATTCATGACAATGAATTTTAATGTTTACGATCGTCCGGATGAACAAATCACTGAATGGGTCTTTAGTTGATACCGTTTGTCAGTGGTGCATTGGTTTTATAACCATTGGTACATTTATCACTATTTTATCCTTTCCATTGTTTGCAGTGATGGTATGAGTGTCAGCGGCACATTTATCGCTATTGTATCTGCATTAGATCGTCTTGCGGCTGAACGAAGTGTTGACATCTTTCAAACCTTGAAACGACTGCGCACGTGCAATGGAAGATGTGTAGCAACTAAGGTAATCCCCCAGTAGAGACAGTAACATATTTAAAATTTTCATGGTAGGGTTTGGAATCCATGTTGAGGGGCAAGGACCCAACTTATAGTCGTCGTCCGTGTAGGCTACTGATTAGAAGGGGCTGCGGTATCATAATACTAATTATGCCGTGTCCGTCCGTCCGTCCATCCGTCCGTCTCTCTGTCCGCGCGCTATCGCGTTGGCGCGGTTCGCGTTGGCGCGGTGCATAATCGCGTGCTCGCGGGGCGCTTTCGCGTAGTATCAACGCGGAGTGCCGGCGGGAGCAGTGCGTGCATCGGAAAGCATTATGCCTATACTTTCAACACATAATTCAATACGAAACGCGTGCATTGGCCTATTTCAGCAGAACATGACTATTCCCGAGGTCCTCCAGAATGGTTAACATTATGATAAAAAATAATCTGTTAATAAAATAATCAGGTAAGGCCTATACCCCGTAATATTAGGCCTTATTGGGTTGACATTTCTCCCGATTGATTTCATTACTTTAGTAACGGCCTACATCCAATCTAGATGCTAATATCGGGGTATTTTCGGGGTCCTCCAAGTAGTAGCAGGACACTCAGAGCTTGGAAAAGGCGAACGATGGGTTTCCAGATTATGGTACCGAATTAAGCGTCACTGCTACAAAACAGAGTTGTGCCAAGTTGGATATTGATCATTGAGAGACGGCGAGGCCTATAGTAGTTTAATAGGTCAGGGCAGCTATATGGGTAACGGGTGCAATTAGAGATAGGCCTATTACGAGAACCGCACAACCCGAGAACCGCGAAATATAGTGCTGTATAATAGTGGAAAAGTTCCGTTACTATTGTCAATGGTCAAGGTGTATCAGTACGCATTTTCTTATACTATGAAATATCGTGAGCATGTTTCAAATGAATGACTAGGACAAAGTAAACTGACAATAGCCGTGAAGATATACCTTGTTTATAGCACAGTGGACAAATACCAACAATAAACGTATTTAATTAGCTGAAGTGAATAAAAGCCCATGAATAGGTCATTTGCGTCAACATTTTGAAATATTTTGGAATAATCAGATAAAATTAGTTGAACAAATGTATATACCAATGTTCTTGCTTGAGTCACATTAGGGTCAAATGTACAGTGTAACATGGTTGTCGATATCGTTTTCTTTTTGCAGAAGCACTTCAAGTTTGTCTATGATGCTGTGTTGGAAAACGTGGAAGAATCCGGACAGACCTATGAGAACTTCACGGTATAAGTTGCAATATTCAGAGCGATTAAAATGGAGGCTACATTTACAATATATGTGAAAAATACTGTTACACCTCCAATCCGGGAGTCTAATTCACGTAACAATTTAATGTGTGGTAAAATTTTTCCCTTCCCCATAACGACAAAATGTTGGCGTATATTTATTCAGAATTGTAGCTGAAAATTATTATTATAAACGAAGGTTTATATCGTTATGAATTCGACAGAGTGACGAATTGAGCAAATTGCGTTATTGTATTCTGTGATTATGTTTCAGACAATCTTTAATTTCCACCCAAAATTTGTGATAAATCTTACGTCGTAGATATTGAAATTGAGATTTGGACGAATCGCGCCTTAGTGCGATTAAAGAATTCCAATAAAAGTCGAATCGTATCCTTAGCTGTTCAAGTCAGGTTCATCTTTGGAAACGCCGAATTTTCTATATTACATGTCCTATACTGTTGATTCCTATGTGTATGTTCTATCCAGTGATACCAAAATAAGTGTACTTCCATACAATATCACTATTATGTGAGAGCGCCGTCGCAAAATTGGAAAATCACAGAAAATTATACACAAAATATAGGCCAATATTGTTATTTCTACACTAAAATTCTTTTAACTGAGGTTTTCACTAAATATTACGGGGTGGCTAGATATAACTTATACACCAAGTTTAAAATCTATAGCCTTAGGACAATTAACCAGTATAATTAAAAAGTCAAGGATGGGTGCTATTATAGTTTACAAGTAGCTTAATCATGTTAATGGAAGAACATGATGCAGTCATGTCTACAGTAGAATTCATCTCGACCTTTGCAGGACTTAAACCCCATTAAAAGCTATTAAACCAAGATAACACTCATTGAAGCAGCTCAACTGATTAAATCAGATCTTCTCTGGTTGTGCACAAGTGTCTGTTTTCAATGTGCGACATCGCAATAAAGCTGGTATTATAGCTTCAGTTGGGTAACCGATTATAAAGGAAACGAAAGGAAACAATGGTATGTGTATCTTTGTTCACGAAATGAGACAAAGACCTGCTTTTTGTTAACCAGCATTCTTCAAAATGAGCAACATAATGATTGTTGACTTAACACGGTTTGGAAATAATTTCTTCATATTTTTGGTGTTATCTGTCGTTTACATATCCTTCCTAAAACACAAAAGTGCGACCCTCTCCAAACATCTAAATTAGCTAAAATTTTCGGTCAAGTCTCCATTCAATTAACACGGGGAGTTGGCTAGCTATGCCTTGCCCTCACTCATATTTTACAAAAGTGCGACCATTTCTGAACATCTAACCTAGCTGTAATTTTAGGTCATGTTAGAGAAATATATTTGCTAGAAGTTTTGGAGAATAAATAAAATATTGGCTGGTTATTTTTCACACAGTGATGTTAACTAGGCAAGTGTCCATTCTTCCAACATACATCATTTGTAGAGGTCACGCGTCAATGGTGAGAGCACTGTGTATTGTGTATAGGAAAACGGACAGTAACTGCAGTATGAAGCACCCACCGGCTTGATATAACCTATGAAATTCCTGGTCCCTAAGACATAAAAATAGCCACCAGTTCCAGGTTTCTATCTTTTCCATATTTTAATGTATGGAATACAACCTGTTATATGTGAAATTCGTTGATAAATTCTAATATTGACAGTTATTCTAATACCATCTGATATTGAAAGTTTGCCAGACAATAAGTCATTTTGACATATGAATTTATGATGAATTGCGTTAGGGCGGTTATAGTAATCCGGTACGTCAGTATTTGTAGGAGTGGTGTGTTTTACTATTTACTCAGTTTTTTTAGTTTTAAGTTTCTAAAATGCCCTTTAAAACGGGCTATTAGTTTTAAGTTTCTAAGATGCCCTTTTTTAAAGATTTTTTTTCTTCTACATAATTATCTTGAAAACATGAAACAGAAACCGATAGTTTCTTTTAGAAATTCATGTTTGTTTAATACTGTATAAAACTTTATAATTTTATCATTATGTCTGATTAGATTGCAGTGGGATATACACATAGCACATAAAATAACTACTCAGTTTTATAACCGGCTATTGTTTACTGCTGGGCAATCGCCGGGGCAATCGTGGAATAGGCTTCTTACCACAATCAGACATGGTCCTAACATTAACAGTTTCAAAAAACAACTCAAATTCCTCCTTTATCCGCAGTGTTGTTGTTGGTTTGCTTTCATAACACTCATGTACACCCGGAGGTACAAATGACCATACAGGGACGTGCCGCAAACATGGGTAGCATTTTCAGCCTTTTAGTATATCAATGACCCATTTTCCAGGACGATTTTGGATTTTGGAAAATAGCCCAACTTTACCTCACTGTAGCTTAAAGTTTTGAAATTTGGATGGAAAAGTTTTGATGAAACAATTTGGTAAACAAATGTTTAATTTTGGTATATCGATGGGTCCAAATTGCGTGAGAAATTGGTATATTGATGGGTTCACTTTCAAATTCTCAGCGGCACACCTACCCATACCAAACTTGAGTACCCCCGGGCATATACATCACTTGATATGTCACCATTGTATGTATTTTTATTCTTGCTTGTTCATATTTTTGTTCTCTTGTGCTTGGTTTACTGGCGCTTGATTCCCTTTCAGTTCCAGTATGCATAGTAAGTTTAGCCATTTGCCACTTTTTTGTCATTTTAAGTCTCTGCCGTCCCCATTTTATCCCTGACATTTTTCTGGGGCAGTTTGTCCGGCTCCCCCGAGCTACACCCCTAGTAATATGTATGTATTTATCAACGGTGAGCAAAAAATGATGGAGATTTAGGGCCAGAAATTATATATAGAGTTTTTTATGAGCGAAAATCAAAAGACGTTTGGGGTTTTGAAGGGAAAATGACACATTGTGGAGAAGGTGAGTGTATGCTGTGGGTATAGAGGTGAGTGTGGCATGCATAGGGGTGGATGTGTATGTGGTTGCCTTCAAACGTAGGCGTTTTATCAATTTATGAAACTTTCAAAATTGTATGAAACTTTGAAACATTCCGAACGTGGACATCACTGCAACCGGAGACCGGTCCTGTTTCGCTGAGGTGTGAATTTGACCGAAAACAGCCTAATTATGCACATGAAAGTGTGTACCCTATTGTTGCTATAAAATCAGTCCCCAGTTGATGGGTGTGTATGTGTGGGGTGGGGTGGGGTTTTTGTGGGTGGTGGATGTTTTTGATAATGAAGTGTCCCAGTCCGGGGCGAAATAAGTATTTATGTAAAGAACGGATTGCAATTAAATTGCTTATTGCTTGTACATAGCATTATTACAAATAGTGCGTGTCCTTATAGAGGCTGTTTTCTTTTGAATTCCTAGCACAGCTAGAAAGATTTTTGTTCATTGAAAATTTTAGATTCTATAATAAATATGAATATTCGTTCATAAGACAATTAATATGATCATGAGTAAAGGTTTGACATAGTTATTGCTATCTGTGTCTTTCTTCTAGCATTGATTCTTGATATTGATATTGATTCTTATATTTCGTATTACTTTGTTGAGTTCTATGTATCACATGCATTTTGATGATTGATGAAAATAAAATATTAATGAGTGAATGAATGAATAGAACTTACAATACAGTACGTCATTCCTGTGTGACACCCTTTGGTTATTTGAGAATAGGTTAAGGGATCTAGAATGAGCGTTTATGGCGTTTCGACAGTATTTTTTGTGGGACCTGAGAGCACCTCAGACATATCGAATTGAATACATGAATACAAAAGCCACCTAAGTCCATGCGAAGTTATTTTGAGAGAAAAACCCGTGTATCATTTTAATTCCTTCAGTTAGATTTACCTGGTCAATATGGTAAGTTTTACGTGCAAATGAGTGGATTAACCTGTATTAGGTATGACGATTAGCATTTCAGGGACTTCGTGGGGTTCATTTTAAATTTTGGACATATACAAAGACAACAATGTTAGAATGAGATTACCACTAGTAAGATAATACAAAATAAAGCACACAGGTATGTATAATGTTGATAAGCATTCTGCCATGTAATATAAACCACACACTTTCCTTTATTAAACCCATTTTTTGTTCAAAAGTCATTCTCTAGCAATGAATGTGTTACAAGTGGACTTTTATACATACTGGATTTCAATCAATGTGTTACAAGACTCAAATCATGGAATTGGGTGATTCTTTCATACATGCTATTTTTCACATGCCCAATAGACACAGAGAATGAATTTGAGTTGTTCTTTCATGCATATGACAGGCCTATGTATAGCAACAATTTCCCATGCTTAACTCAATTTGGCCAAAGTATGGACTTAGGTGGCTTTTGTATTCATATATTCAATTGCATTCTGAATACGAAGCATGTCTTTCTGATATCAAATAATTTTCATTTTTTGAAATTCACGATATAATATTTTATGACAAATTATTAAAATTTTATATTTTTCCTCGAAAGAAATTTTATAAATCTAATGATATATTCTTAAAGTGTATGTAGCTGGGAGGAAAAGCCGACGATCAATTGAAAATTTTGACCTTTTATATTGAAGATATGGATTTTTTTCCCAAAAGACCTTTTTTTTTTTTTTTTGGTGTTTTGGGAAAAAAATCCATATCTTCAATACGAAAGGTCAAATATCAATTTTTAATGATTTGCCATAAAATGTGTATTACATTGCGAATTTCAAAAATCAAAATTATTTGATATCAGAAGGACATTCTTCGTATTCAGAATGCAATTCGATATGTCTGATGTGCTCTAATGTCCCACAATAAATACTGTCTAAACGTTCATACCCCTTCCCTTAAGGACAATACATGAGAAAGTGTTGATTCGTAGATCCGAATCCACGAGCGATACCAAGTGGATTCGGATCTACGAATCAACACTTTCGAGTGTATTATCTGACTTAAACCATTGCTTTACCCTGGTTATTATCACTCTTCTAATACTGTATTCTTACATACAATCTGCGTATGTTATTAGGATTGATTTAAAATGTTTATTATGCAAGTTGTACAAGCGTGGATTCGTAAAATCCTTCAAGTGATTATATTTGTGAATATTCTGAATCATCCAGGTAGATAGATAAATTAAAGATTAAATATCAAACAGTTTATCTGGACTTACTGAAAGTATTTGATCAGAACAGAACAGAACAAAAAAGTATTAGTCCTCTCCCCCTCAAAAAATAAATACCAGCACAGACCGGAATCGAGGTGAGCACAACTTTCGAATAAGGCATTTCGTGATACACAGCTTCTCCCACTGTTCTTTAAAAAAAGCTGAGATTTGCATACTACTGTTAACCTCTGGCTACATAATGTTTAAGTACAAAAGTTCTTCCAGATTAATTCGTTTAGAAAAAATATCGTGAAATTTGAATTACGTTCTGGGACACCAGAACGAAATTACAACATATTGTCGATGGAGCATACATATTCATGCATAAATTGGAACAGGAGGATGTGAGTTCGTAAGGGTAATGTCGGGGAATAAAGTTCATGACGTCACAATCGATGCGAAGAGATGAGGTCCGACCAACAGCCATTTTGTTCATTATAACGAATGGTTCATGTTCTAACTAATTCCAGCGGACGGTATATGGTTAGTAAGGAATCGTTGTTGATCATGCGCAGATCTTGCTGGTCAGAAAGATATTTAATATCCCGAATTTAAAATATGCCTACCAGTTCCATCGTATAACCGATTTGCTAGAGAATATTTGTTACCATGTTTAATAATTTCGTATTTATTGTACAATAAAATGTGGCCAAATGTATATGTGTACATAGTGTGTGGATCACAAGAATAGTAATCTTCGGGAAGGATATTGACCTATGTCAGTTATCATGTTAGAGGTGAGGTCCGACCAATGCTTGTTTCATACGTTTGTCGCTGAGCGGCGTGACGCACGCGCATTGCGGACACAATCTAAGCTTGTCATTGGTTAATACGTTGCCTTAGCAGCAATCGGCATGGAAGTATGACGGGGCATTGTGGCCCACGTCACTGTGTGCGATCATGCGTGACAGGTAATCCCTGATATTGGTAAGTTTCCTGCTTGGAAGCGCAAAATCGGAATCAGCTGAAATTTTGGGGACACGCTTTTAATAACAATCGGACACATGCTAATTATATAGTGTCATTTCCAGAAGTAACATTCCTTGCTTGAAGTAGTCGGAAATACACACGCGTACATCAACTCAATTTTAATGTCGGATGAATTCTTACGTCTATTGTTTCAATTTGTGGTATTTTTGAACCTGTTTTTCCCCGGATACATAACTATTTTATTTTTCATCCAAATCCGGGTCACTATTTCTTAATAGATCTGAGTAAAGCGAAACTAATAAGCGAATGTCACCCAATGTGTAAATATTCATCAGTCAAAGGTTATTTTTAATCAGCACAACTTATTATATTTCTTTAATTATGATTTTATCTGCTCATGGCAATTACACCCTTTCGGACAGGACGGAAGTAGCTAGCTGTAAGCAATAATTAAGAATACGATGGCTGCCTACAAGACATTGCTAGATATTTTGCTGATTTTGCTTTATAGTTATCATGTTCAAGGTATGTTTATATTATTAACATGTATGTGTCGGACTTAATGATATAAAAATTTGTCTAATTTGACTAAGGTTTCAATTTTGCTTCACTTACAGTCTTAAAATTGTCAGTCAAAATTAGTTTCTTAATCAAATTCATCTTAAAGTTTATATATAATTATGTACATGATATAAAATTTAAGTGATATAATTATATATAAATCAATAATTTTAAACTAATAATTCAGCTATTTTTTTTTTTTTTTTTTTTTTTTTTTTTTGTTTCGCAGGTGCTGGATTTGATTTGACTTGCTTCAGCAAGTACCCATTACTCGACCCATCTGGTGACGGTGATGCGTTTATAGGAGGTTATAGTAACGAAACGGATAAGGATGTGGAGTTTAGCCGTGTTGTATACACAGGGACTGGTGAAGGCTTACCGCCAGAGTCATATACTACTCACCATCATGCCTTAGGCTCAAATGCTATATTACGATACATGCCGATTGGAGGATCGAGAGAAAGAATCGGCGCGTTCTATTGCATAGGAACCAAGGATAGTAGGACTCACATGATACCAACGATTATATCACATGCAGAAGGTATTTAGTTATTTAGATTTTAGATAACCTAGCCCAAGAAAGAAAAAACAACTTGATCTGAATAGCTCTTTAACTTGATTGTTGTTGGACTCAGATTACAAAATGAGAGGCTCAGAAATTTAAAAACACTTAGGCCTACGTGGTAGCATTAACCCTCGTTGACCCAAACCCCTTTCCTAATAAGGTTTTTTTCCGCCATAGCAATGAAATCACCCTATTCCCAGTGGTCATAAATATTAGTAGCCAGTAGCATTATTGGTTTTAGTCTCCTATATTTGACCATTTTTCTGTTATGCATCAGGCCTCTGGGTTGGTCTGTCAGAATGTTACTGTGTTAATCGTGTAGGAACGATTCACATTATAGGTAACGTAACATCAAATGTGACGTCGATAACGGCAAACGTTGGGGACAACGTGACTCTTGAGGTAGATACAGATTCAAATGACTTCTACTGGAGGAAAGATAATGGAGATATAACGTGGCATAATCAAAAGACGGTGATATTCAATCCAGTTGTTGTATCTGATGCAGGGATATATGAATGTCATATATTGGGGAATAGAAATGATGGAAAACATGCTATAATAAGACTAATAGTTAGAGGTAAGCAGTTGTAAACCGTGCAAAAATAAGCCACTTTACTTAGGTCCGAAATGGCCGGTGTTGTGCACAGTTCTAAGCCCTCTAAATCTAACATTACCAGGGATGAAAGACGCGCGATTAATGAGTTAAAAAATGAAAAACTTGTGCTTATACTCCTAGCGGATAAGGGTAAACCTACCTTCATTATGGAGGTCTCAGAGTATGAGGATAAGTTGTCAGAGATGCTGAGCGATGCAAGAACGTACGCGCAGTTTTCATCTGACGCCACTCAAAAGTATAAGAGAGAGCTAGTGTCAATCTTGATTAGACTTAAGAAAGAGTGTTAATAACTAGATCCCAATTATGATCTCCTCTACCAGACAACACCACAGCGGAAAATGTCCCGCGCATTCACGGTACACCCAAGATCCATAAACCGGGTAATAAGGTGCGACCGATTGTTGATTACACCGGTACTAGGCTCCAGAAGTTTGGTATCCAATAGAGCGCCGGTTCGCTATCTCTAAGGACCGATACCTCTAAGGTTCGCAATCTCTAAGGTTCACTATCACTAATTACAAACAAGATCCAATATACCTAATGTTCAATATCACTAATTCGGAACAAGGTTCGCTATTTCTAAGTTTCGCTATCACTAATTTTGAATAAGGTTCGCTATGGAAAAATTGACAAAGAACGGTTTGGAGCGGCCATGGGGAGCCGGGTTTCATACATGGAATTCATTGAACAGCATGAGTTAGCTTCAGCCCCGTTAGATGATAAACAAAGACTTTGGAAAAGATTTGTCGTCGAGGTGGTCAAGGAAAACCAGACCGACAAAATTACCAGCCATATAGACCAGAGCGATCCCACAGGCAATATTAAATTTACATATGAGAAGGCGCAAGAGGGCATCATCCCGTTTCTGGGCAATCTTTAACAGGCTGATGGCTTGGTAAAGGTTCTCGTTTACAGAAAGGTCACTCATACAAGCTATGTGTAGTGCGCACTCTTCGTGACAGGATGAACAGTATTGTGACGAAGACAGAGACAAGATACAGGAAGAGGATAAGATCCAACAAGTACTAAGCCGGTGTGGCTACCCTAGAAAATGGCTAACAAACAGGTTAAGCCAAAGACCAAGAAAGACAGTAATAACAAAATAAAGGGTTTCGTAGTGGTCCGGTACGTAGAGGGATTGTTACGGAAAGCCAACAGGATTTTCCGCAAACACGGCATAGCAACAGCAATGAAACCTAATAATACTCTTCGTAAGATACTTACATATCCGAAGGACAAAATCGAACCCCGTAATACTACTGATTGTGTCTACGAAATTCCGTGCACCAATTGTAACCATTCCTAAGTAGGTGAAACTGGTCGCAAATTTGAAACTCGTCTTAATGAACACCAGAAAGAAACAAGTGAACTGGCTAAATCGGCCATTGCAGATCATGCCGTTCAACACAATCACGTCACTAACTAGGACAATGCAAAAATCCTTTGTAAGGAGTGTGATTCAAACTCTAAACACATCAAAGAATCCATGGATCAAGAGAAGAGGCCTAATGTCATAAATAGGGACGAGGGGCCTACTCCTAACATTACGTATACGATCCTCTCCTGACTGTTACACCGTCTACAGTCGGGATCCGGCAAACCGGAAATGGTGATGATCTACCATCATCATTATGAAGATGTCTATTAACCATGATAGACGAGACCGTCAATTGTGAGTAAAATTCTGGTTTTGAGCAAAAGAAATTTATTCAACATAGTCTACAGGTGTGTTATTAATGGTTCCATTATTTATGCCCTGTGGAGCCAACTATGAGTTCAGGAACAGCCTTATGGAGATATTAAGTGTGTGATTTCCGTAAGGTATGGAGTTCGCGTATGTTTGTGGAGGTGGAGGTGGAGAGTTTGTGGGAATTTGTTTATATGTTGGTAGGAGATAGCAGTACACATGATAATTGACGTTAACTGCCATTTATTATTATTTAGATAAAAGATGTTCAAATATTGCATACTAATGAAACTTATGCTATTGTGTGGGTCTAAACATTAAATTGTTGGTTTTTTTTTATATTTAGGTACATAATGAATTTATATCCTTAGTAATTGTTGAACGATTTACTGTTAGGGAACGATTTGGTTAACTGTTTTTTAGTTTAGAATATTCGTATACCGTATATAACCATGTATAATAAATAACTTTATATTTGTAACAGCGTGTGCTGCCAAAACATGGGGTCCTTCTTGTAAAAACCATTGCCCAGTTTGTTATAACGGCGGAGTTTGCGAAGACGAAAGTGGAACATGTATATGTGCACCAGGATTTAGTGGTCCAAAATGTCAAATTGGTAAGCATCAGATACCATTAGCATTCTGATTCTCCATGTCAAATCAGGTGGTCACAGAACGCTCTGCATTAGATAAGTATTATATCTATATAGTACGTATACCTTCCTCGAGTCAATAAAATCGAGTTTTGCAGGAATCTGTTATGCTTGTTGGATTCCTTGCATCATTTCCTTTATGAAAATTTCTACTTTATATACTTCTCATTAATACATTTAGACATACAATAAAAACAATACCGTGTAAATTACTGACATAGGTAGAAAGATTATTACTGTGTTAATCTTTGTGTGGAAAAAAGTTCAAAGGCTATAATGATTGCAATGAATTATATTTTCCGTAAATAAATACATAGGTCTGCATCACAATATTGCATATCTTTGTTAACAAAATAATCCTGAAATTTTAGTCACGACTTGAGCTTTCGCCATTTGGGCTGATAGCTTGATCACAAGTGATTGCTGTGAGCCGCCGCGGAGGTTGGATACACTATCACTTCTCAGGATCAAGGATGTGGACGGGCTGGTAGAAAAGCTACAGAGGACCTTTCAAAAACACAGGACATCAGCAATGCGTCCAACCAATACTCTTAAAAGCATTCTTGTACACCCAAAGGACAAGAAAGACATTGTGGAAACTCGTCATGCGGGTTACTACAACCTCTGTAAAGGCTGTAAAGTCGAACATCGGCGATACTGGATGACTTTTGGCGGCCGACTAAAGGAACATCAGATAGACGGTAAAGGAAGCGGTATATAAAACCAAACTTACAGCATCACGTCACCGACTGGGTGGAGGCAAGCATTCTGTAAAACTATCAACCGTAATGACGGCGCGCTTTCTTATATGACCCACTGCTGAAAACAATTATTTTGATCCCGATCGAGGAGTGAGAGTGCACTTCCGCGGGAAATACAGTGGACCAGATCATGTCAATCATTTTTATCAACCCGTCAGCCCGAACGGCTAAGTTCATGTCGTGAGTAAATTATAAATTATGTGGTCTGATTACTTGGAACGTTTCCGGTCAAGGTCTTTAAAAACTCAGAGGCTTGTATGTGTAGTGTAAAATCGAAACACAATAGTTTATGATAAAATTAAAGGATATTACCTAAATAATCTAAATAACAATAATTGTTCTTAATGGTTTCTTCCCAGTTCATGGTCGAAACACATTTGGTCAAGATGGAGGATTTCGTTGCAGTGGTAGGGATTTCAACACATCACCAGGATGTCAAGGCAGATTGTTATGTCAACTTGACCCTTATGGATGCTCTTGTGCCGCTGGATACATGGGACGAGATTGTAACACTGGTACTTACAATTACATAGTTGCCAAATAAATGTTATATTTTTGGCTCTATTCAAACATTAATAACTATTATTGCGCATGGGTATATTATATATGTGCAAGGATGGGCAATGATCAAATAAAAACCTGCGAACAGTACCTTACGTTCAGAAACCCTACAGGTGCGTATTATAAAACTCCCAAAAGTATAGACGAGGAAAACTGCCGTATGGGTTTAAAGTTGCATATAATGCCATTTGATTTTTTAAGTAACAACCAGTGGTGTGTAGATTCAGGAGTAAAAAGGTCAATGGTCGTATATCTCTACATAATGACTAAGTAATTAATGAGATATATTTCAAAATGCTTAAAAGTAACAGTTAATAGTCAAAGGGTTAAAACACAACTTTTATTATTGTACATGGGTAAAATTTTCAAAAAAATTCAAAATTATATAAAAAAGCTTTAATAGGAACAACAAGAGTGTAGAGGTACAGTAAAGCATCAGACAAGTGAAACAAGATGCTTACGTATGCACTCTGCTCTTGAAGGATCGTGCGCCGATGTCAGATATGTCTCCGACTACTTCATCTGGTAGGCTATTCAAAACGTGAAATGAGAACATGGCAAGGCATTGACAAGCTGGAGCGGGTAGCTCTTCTGACTACAAATGGCTTTAGTAATAGTCATGATGCAGTCATGTCTACAGTAGAATTCATTTCGACCTTTGCAGGACTTAAACCCCATCAAAAGCTATTAAACCAAGATAACACTCATTGAAACAGCTCAACTGATTAAATCGGATCTTCTCTGGTTGTGCACATGTGTCTGTTTTACACGTGCGATATCGCAATAAAGTTGGTATTATAGCTTCAGTTGGGTAACCGATTATAAAGGAAACGAAAGGAAACAATGGTAGTGGACCTTTGTTCACGAAATGAGACAATGGCCTGCTTTTTGTTAACCAGCATTCTTGAAAATGAGGAACATAATGATTGTTGATTTAACACGGTTTGGAGATAATTTCTTCATATTTTTGGTGTTATTTGTCGTTTACATATCCTTCCTAAAACACAAAAGTGCGACCCTCTCCAAACACCTAAATTAGCTAAAAATTTAGGACATGTTACAAAACTATATTTTCTAGAATTTCATAGAATAATTTAAATGTAGCTTGTACCGTTTTTTTTGTGGCATCCTTCAGAAGTGAGCGGTCCGATACCAATATTTTCGGTCAAATCTCCATTCAATTAACACGGGGAGTTGGCTAGCTATGCCTTGCACTCACTCATATTTTACAAAAGTGCGACCATTTCTGAACATCTAACCTAGCTGTAATTTTAGGTCATGTTAGAGAAATATATTTGCTTGAAGTTTGGAGAATAAATTAAATATTGGCTGGATATTTTTCACACAGTGATGTTAACTAGGCAAGTGTCCATTCTTCCAACATACATCATTTGTAGAGGTCACGCGTCAATGGTGAGAGCACTGTGTATTGTGTATAGGAAAACGGACAGTAACTGCAGTATATTCCATCAGATCTGGTGGGCACAAACTGGTCTGCAATTTTTAGAAGACTGCTGCTACAGCCATTTAACATCTTTGATGGAAAGATGTGATGTTCAGTTCTGTACTTGCTTCCTCTTTGCTCACGCCTATGATTCGAAGAGCCTTCCTCTGGATAGAGTCTAGTAATCCTAGAGACAGTGGGGCATATCCCATCACACTGCGAACTTGAGCCTTGTAAACGGTTGCTCTGCCTCTGCCATCAAGTTTATTTTAAACTCTTATCAGATCGCCCAGCTTCAATTCTGCTCTGGATGAGACAGTAGAAATGTGTATTGTCCAGATCAGCTTGCTGTCGACAGTACTGTAACTACCAGGATCTCCAGCTCCTCCTTCTTAGCCAGTTCGGAACTGGAAACGCTAAATAAATTGGATATTTCTTGTAAGAAACTGACAAAGCTAAAAGTTTTGGATGTAAGAAACATGTTCTCAGTGATTCCAAATAGATATTCAGCTTTCAGTGTTTCTAGATGGACTGCACTGAACTGTTGGTGCAATATAGTTTCAGTTCAGTTTCAGTTTATTTTCACCATACAATATTATACAAACCAAATAATGAAAGAAAACAATGGTGGGGAGACCAAAAAGAGCAAGGCTCGAAATGAATGGTCACCCTAGAAGTTGCAAATGATGATAATTATAGATTACTACCTTAAATAACTACTAAAACATGACAACTAAAAACACGGAACAAGACTGGGTAAGTGCAGAACAGGACTGGACATGACATGTGCAACTAGACACTAAAGTGAAGGCAGTGATGATGGCATATAGCAAAATTCAAATTAACTATAAGTTACAGGTATAAAATAAACAAACCAATTAAGTTACTGATAATATGACAACAGATATGACTTATATTTTCTTTTAAATACATACAGTGATTTGGCATTCTTTAACTCATGTAAAATTGTATTCCAAATCAGAGGACCTTGTCTTCTAATTGTATTTCTTGCTAAATCAGTGTTGAAATTATACGGACGATAAAATGAGGATATGCGGAGATATAGTTAAGTTGTTAACCAACAAAATAGAAGTGACTTGTTTAAACCTGATTGTACATGTTATATCTTAGATAATCATTGATATTCCTGATTATATAACACATAGTGTTGATAAGCGCAATGATAAGATGATTTTTGTTGAGAATGAACTAAACACCAGCTTTACAAATATGTTTTAAACGCAACTGTTTTGAAACCAGTAAGAAGTCGGTTGAAAAATAGGGGAGGGTTAGGACTATATTACACCCACCCCTTGTTATCCCCTTGTGTGACATTTGACCTCAACAACTCGATTTGCACAAGGGACTAAAACTACATGCTCCCCTCTATTATTTATGTCATTTATTGTATGTCATGCGGCATTATGCCAATAAAAAAACACTATACTTTATTTGCGGCGATTGATAAAAGCTCTTACACTATTTTCAGCTTGCAGTCCAGGTACGTTTGGTGCTGATTGTAAGCAAGAATGTCATTGTTCAGCAGAAAGCTCCGAATGCGATGGTGCCACGGGAGTTTGTAGTGGAAATTGCTCTGATGGCTGGTCAGGGGTCAATTGTCAAGGTAAGTATCAAAAGCTAAAGCCTGATAAAATGCAGTCGCACAGTGTCATCGTCCCGATATCTTCATAGCAGAAATCGCCATGGTAGGTTGAATCGGTGTCGGTGTGAGTCGTGTTTTAAACCAATTGAGCTTCTCGCAAGCAATTCTTAAAGAGAACATCCCGGTTATTTAGAACACTACTCCGCAGAAACTACCCCAAAAGGCTGATTTAACATCCATAACCTACCGTAAAACCCCGTCTACACGCATATAGTGTGCTTCTGATGAAAGCTACATTAATCCAGTCGCCATTATGGAGTTTGAGCAAATAAATTACGGATCCAAGCATATACAAACAAGTATTATTTTAAAACCGATCTATTATATTGGTATATTAACGCTTGCTTCGAATTAATTAAGCTTTTATAAAAAAAACACTATATATGCTTGTAGACGGGGTTTTACGGTAGTTTAATGCACGACCCAATCCAGTCGGATCACCCAAAAATATATTCTGATGGGCAGCCATCCACTTAGGGATTCAATCATTTTTCACCGCTGTTCATCACCGATTAACAACGATGCGTTCGCGCCGTCTGCGTGGTTTATTTCGCGAGGGCAGCTTTAGTTGCCCGAGCGAAGTAAACCGTTAGGGCAGCTAAAGCGAAGTAAACCGGTGATGAACAACGGTGAAACATGATTGAATGCCTTTCAACAACGAAAACAAGCTAAAGAGTGTCAAATTCACATGATTCTTTTATTCAGAATATCCGTTTGTCATTGCCACTCAACTTTACAAGAAGATCAGTGATTTCTCTGTTGATATCACCAATAAAACTAAAGAAAGTGTTTGCGCATAAGTTCCAGGCATGACGAATTTTACTCGCACATGCGTAACGCATACGCATAACCATGCGTTCGCGTATAGGTTACAGTAGAAGTGTGGGTTCATCACGGATTAAACATGCTTGGCTCCCATACAAAGAGTTGTTGAATACCCATGTTAACGTTTCCGCAATAATGTGACCCAATTAACGATATACATCATTAACACACATTGGTAGATGGGAATGGTATACAGATTGTCTTAATAAAAACGCTTTCCACTTCGGCCATTTTTTTGCGCTTATTCATATTCAATGGTTTGTATCATGAAATGTAAGGAATAAGTAATATTAGTTGGTTAAATTAAATTACAAATATATGTAAATAGCGCCCTCAATTTGCGCAAAAATATACAGTTTATAGAATAAAAATTTCCACAAAAAGCAGAAAAAGATGAATAAGTCGCTAAAGAAACGAATTTCTATGTTAAAATAGCTACAAATTTATGCATATATTAGTGTGATAGCTGTTGGTATTGTCCTGGTCTAGATTTATAAATTTATTGCAATTCAAATCTGACAATCCAAATAGGCTTAGGGGATAATGGAAAAAAATAATCAGAAATACATCTCCCCAATTTATACTACATCATTTTAAAGTCTCTCAAAATAGTTCGTCGTTAAGCCAATAGCTTTGATGTACCATGAATTAAATATCTTCTTGTAGACCAAATGTTATCTGTTCTTTAACCAGTTTATATCTTCCGATTGTTTTCTTGTTATTGAACCATTAACACAATTTCTTCTTATCTTATTTTAAAATGATGTACCGTTAATGGTGCGATTCCTGAACAAAATGACACAACCACGTGTATAAATCATCCTACTGACACTTTTAAGAATGCGGTAAGATTGATAGCTCTTAAGTTAAATATGAATGCTCTATATTGAATTTCAATTATAGTTTCTTATAGTTACTGAATGGACTGCTCGGCTCTGATACGAAAAAGATCAAGACATTAAATAATGCGGAATAGATCAGGACTTAAAGTAAAATATGCGTAAAAGTATTAACCACACTATTTACAATGCCTACCAAAATTAAAATACAATCCGACAGTCTTTGCAGTTAAAGCATTTTGATGTATGTCTTGACCAAAATTTTGAATAAATAGCTGATGCATTCTCTTCATTTAGTTGCAACTATGTCTGAATTAACGATTTTCGCACAATCTGCCACGGAATTAAGTGTGACTTGGAGTTCATACGGTGAACCTGAATCATATGAGGTATACTACCAAATCACGAATGAAGATCAGTGTAAAGGTACCAATGGAGATCGTCAATTAGTTTATAAAGGAGCAGGAACAACATATAACATCAGCGGGTTGACGCCATATTCATCGTACAATGTGTCTGTTAAATCAATTCATAGTGATTGTGAAACAGATGAGATTAATGGAGTTGACATAACAGATGAAGCTGGTACGTACAATTAGGAAAAACTCATAGTCACCAGATTACTATTTTTAACATTATGTTATAATAATATTTGTTTGAATTACCAATAATTAAAAAAAAAAAATATAATTAATACAAACAAGTAAATGGTAATTTAGGAAAGAAAAGAATAGACTTGCAAATCCAACCACAGAGTGCTTCCCTTTCCTGTTACATAATGTAATTCATAATATTTAAGAAAACGCAAAAATACATACACAGTAAAAATAGATACATACACTGCGTGAATGGTTGAAAGTCTGTGTACAGGGGATACTCAACAAAAGCAAAGGACGGTGAAAAGTAAAGCGAAAGCTCAAAGTGTAAACAAAATATAATGCAAGGACAAGCTGCACTCTCCCCTGAACACAGTCGAAATCAACTAAACAATTTTCCTAGAGATAAAAAGTCATATTCAACAAAATCTACTTTTCTAATGCTGATCATTTTACAGATCTACATACATACTCACCCGTCTAACACACACTCCACACTCAACCAATGCACATCGCTCAAACCCTCATTCATAATCTCATTGTTCACTCGAAACACATCAAGGCCTAAATAATTAACATAATTGCTGCAATAATGTTTCAAAATTGTTTATGTGTAAATTATTTCGATACTAAAATTAAGTCAATGCTCTTTCCATGTAGGCTTCTAATGGCTGGAATAGCTCAATAAGGACGTGTAGAGTTGAAATTCATGTATCCGCCCCCCATGGAAGATATCCCACACTGGGGGTATAGATTTTAAATGTACATGTAGTCATCCATTCAGCTAACCCCTATTTGAAATTCACATTCCCTATGTGGAAGATTAAGGTCATACCTTCCATAAGAGGTGTATCATACACCTATGATGGATTTCAACTGGAATAGCTCGTTTTAGATCATTGATGATGTTGCCTTTTTCTTGCTTATTGGTATAAACCTTTAAATGTCTTATCTTTTTAATCAATGCTCGAGGGTTTGCCTAATACCCTTTTATTTTCAGACATTTTGGCCCTGTTATATAATTAAATGATTGTTGATGATTTGAAGTTTGTGGTGCTTGTATTTTATTTTGTTATTTTCAATGTCTGCTTTCTTGTGAAAAACGAGGGTCATTCAAAAAGTTCTACCTCCAGCATCACATCTCTGTTATCTTATGTCCCAGGATATTGATATTGCCCATCATTATACTCTTAAATCTCAGCTATTTGATATCAAAAGATAGTTGATGGAAATGATTAAACACTGTAGTCAAAGGTTTGGTAAGCATCATATTGTAGTTTTAGATAATCCCCATAAAAATATTCTTAAGATGCAGTTGTCCAAGAACTTACTCAGTATAAATATTTTAATCCTATATTAGGTCCGTGACACTTCAATAAATTTTCTCAAAACACATTTTGAGGAAAAAAAACCAAAGGGTTCAACAGACAAACACATGTTAGTGAAATTTGTCAAATTTCAAGTAGACCACCACGTTTAAGGGCAATTGATAATTACGTCCTACTTTAAGCAATGGGTGCATCTTGACGTGGGAATAAGATGAACAGTTTGTTAATTAACCTAAAAAAATGTGCATACGACTTACTTGATTTTAACTTATTACCCAATTAATACGATTTGAACTAAAAAGTGCTCACCCGATCGAAGTCAACAACCTATGGAAAAAGGGAAATATGAAGGCTATTTTGAACATGCATCCGTTTGGTTGTGCAAAAGATACGATATCCAGTCAAACTTCTGCAAGCATTAGATAATGAATCAATTATTTGAACAGAAATAAAGCAATTCAAATATGTTCGGAAACAAAACTGTAATAATATAATGGATTTGTGTCCTACCTTTTGCGTTTCTTTTCAGACCGTTTCCGACGTACTAAATCTGTATTCCCTTTAACCATCACATGTTAACAACTAAAAATCACAGTTTAATCAAATAGCTTTTATTATATAGACAAGATGTAAGAGTATATCATGAGTAGTTTCAATTTCCTGGCATGTAAGATAACAGAGATGTGACGATGGAGGCAGAACTTTTTTGAATTACCCTCGTATATTAAATATTTTGAGTGTTTTTAAAGCCCTTATTGTTCCTACACATGTATAGCTCCTACTGCAGCTCCGGAAAACCTTGGATTCTCAGCAACTTCAAATTCTATCACGTTTACCTGGGATGAAATACCTTGTGGAAATAGGGGTGGGAGTATCATCGCTTACGACTATGAGCTAAATTCAGTATCGAACACAACAACGGGCAGGGTAAAAACATTTAGTCCACTACCAGCTTGCTCAAGCTACATATTCAAAGTCAGTGGGGTAAATTCTATAGGAAACGGACCTTACACATCTGAAATTAACGGCAGAACTAGTGACCAGAGTAAGTAGAAGAGTCCTATAAAATCGTTTTCTGATTGAACATTTCTGTAAATCCTGAAAGCCTTCCTCTTTCTTTTTCTTATTATTTAAAATAAATTTGAATGTCGGCCTTAAATTGACCTTTCAAAGTGTGTTGTGACTTGTTGTGTTGCGCGAAAATTGTGACGTTCATGGCTTGGAGGGGCGCAGAATCTATGCTAAATTTTTCAATTCGGCGCCCCTAAGGGTGGCGCCCAGGGCACGCCCCCCCCGTCGCTACGCCACAGGAAGTAAACGTATAATGTGTTTAAGGTTATTAATTATTTTAAACTGTTGTGATTTGGTAGTTCATAGCATCTTACGAATGGTAGTGAGCTTTGGTAAAAACTGCATTGCTCAATTCATAGCGAGCGTTTAGAAGAATTAAAATATCACAGATATACTTTTATAGGTGCTGCAGTTCTTGAGTTACGTTGTAAAGAGGGCTGAAACAACAACACTTTTGTAAAACGTATATAACTAATTAACATTAATAAATTAAGCAACTTTGCAAAGTATACGATTTGTAGAATGAACTTTTGCAAAACATCAAGGTGTTAATTTTCAATAATATATTGATCTAGATAATGAAAATCGATTTTAGGTTGCTTCGACCAACAATACCTCGTCTACCCTTAAGTGTGCTATAAGATGATATTCCGTTAAACTGAACTTCAAATGCATTATTCGATTTCCTTGGTAGCGCAATAATTAACTTTGTGTTTTTACTCCAATTCAGAACCTGGTCAAGTCACATCTTTGACAGTAAACCCCATTTCATCTCACGCTGATAGCCTCCATGTTTCATGGGATGCTCCTCATCCTCCTTGTGCCGTTGAATATAAAATAGAATACCAACTTGTCAATTCAGACCAATGTGATGATACAGGTGGCTCGAAAATAACATTTCAAACAATTACTGGAACAGCAATTACTATTAATGGTCTTCAAGCCTATTCAACATACCGAGTGTTTGTATCAGCAATAAATTCTAAGGGATCATCTGACAATAGCAACACGGGAACAACTGCTGAAACAGGTAGATGAACTGTTGCTTTTCCCTATTATTTTATCAATTACTAATTACACCGTAGAGCAACGGATCTTGTGTCATAAAGTTAAATATATTGTCACGCATTATCTGATAATTGTATTTCATTTAGGGATTCAATCATTGGTAGGACAGGTAGAATGCAACCTTTTCTATGTAGGCTACTTAGTCATCATTTTTATTGACATTGTGCAACACTGCAACTTGCAATCCAAATGTAATTACCTCGAAGGGGGATGTCAATTTCTTCGGCAGCGGGGGGTAATTAATATGTCGGTGACCGGAGTTTGTTATGACGCCCCTCCTATCGCGGGTAAACATTTTTTACGACCATGACACCTAAACACCCACCCTTCCGCCTACACACACTCTAGACAAATTGTTAATTGCCGGAACAAAGGCGAGGAGCGCACCAAAACTTAAGTGCGAAGAAACTGTGTGGAGTGCGTTAAAATTAGATCGTGTGTCTAAAGAAGGCGCGCGGAGCTCAGAAAAATGTCAAATTTTGCATTATATAATGAAAGATTGTGCGCACATTTTGATTGTTTAATCAAAAGAATGCGCGCGCAGCGCGAGAAACTTTTGAGTCACCAGCCCTTAATAATTCTATAATCCCCCTATTTTGGGTGTTAACAAATTATAACCCCTATATTTGGTCTAAGAATTATATGACCCCCCAGTATATCCATTACCCCTCCCCCCTTCCGAAGAAAATGACAGCCCCCTAATGATGTCTTTTATTTGCCCACAATATAGGGGAGGGGCTATTTTCTTTCTTATTGATATAAACCTAGGAGTAAATGTCTAATCATCATGATGAACACGTTGATTCTCGAGGTTATGCGTGATATTTTGTATACTATTTGTATTTGTATTTTTATTCCCTGATTTTCTCAAAATTCGATTTTTACAGAATGTATGTATATGTTATTTTGAATGGGTTTTTTTTTCTGTGTGTAAAATCTTATAAAAATTGTGTAAATGTTTTCAAAATACTTATTGTTCATGCACATTTCTAGCTCCTACTGTAGCTCCGGAAAACCTTGAATTCTCAGCAACTACAACTTCTCTCACGTTTAGCTGGGATGAAGTACCTTGTGGGAATAGGAGTGGGAGTATCAGCGCTTACGACTATGTCTTCAATTCGGTATCGGGCACAGTAACGGACAGGTCAAAATCCTTCAGTCCACTAGCAGCTTGCTCAAGCTACACATTTAAAGTCCGTGGGGTAAATGTGGGAAACGGACCTTACACCTCAGAAATTACAGGCAGAACCAGCGACCAAGGTAAGTTGACAAGTCCTAAGAAATAGTTGTTCTAGTTCCCTATAACCAGTGCACCTACAGGGCACAGCGTAATGTTTCCGTATATAAAATCATTTACTACGAGTCGGCATTTCGTCCAATCAGAGCGCGTGCAGCTCGTGACTCGTCACGAACTGACGTCATCGTATGCTTGGCGAACGAACGAATTTCATTCATAAAATTGGATTTACTATTTTTTCCAAGAAATACAATTTACCCATAAGACTTAGCGGCAAAGATGGCGACTGATAGAACACACGACAGAGGAAACTCTACGGTTTTGCATGCTTCAAACCCGGTTGAAAACGGCCCAGAGGTAAGGTTTTTCTGATTGTTGAAAGATTGAAAAATCAGGCAACATTTTGAGTGGAATTGGGAGATTCTGGAAGCAATATTTTGATACGGAAATGAGATTTTAAAGCTAAAATTGCGATTATTTCCAGTGGGCCGATGTTGATGTGTTGTGGGCCAAATTGATCAACATGCATTGAAGCTTTGAATTCACTCGGTCTCAGATTGCGGCCAATATTTTGCTTGGCCGGTCAATTTTGAATTTGTAGGGCTTGTTTTGGTCACGATCAACATTTGGACAGCTTCCTTGCCGACTTTGAACCCGTTTCAGTCGTCCGGTACAGTATTCAATGTGTACGCGTAATACTGATACTGTCTGTAGTACTATACAAAACACTGTGATATCATATTGTTTACCTTTTTGATGATTGAAGTTTTACTACTGTATATGTATTTTTGCTTGTTAAATATTTTAAAAACTGCATTTAGAAAAAAAATAAGTCTGGAATTAGCAATTTTAATTTAATAGGGAGCTAGGAATATAAAAGTTGAATGAAGGGGAAGGCTAAAATAAGGACCGTTCATAAACACTTGTAATGGGGGGGGGCTGATGGGCTAAAATTTTGTATCCATCCGAAAGGGGGGGCGGTCCTTCAAAAATATCACCTTAATTTTTCTCGTGAAACATGAAGTTACAATAATTTAGGGTTGACATTCATTTTTTATGGCCAAAAAGAGGGGGGTGGGGGGCTGAAAATAATAATAGTAGGTCTGAAAGGGGGGCCCTAAAATGTTTAGATTTAAATTGAATCAGACCCCCTTTTTATACAAGTGTTTGTTAACGGTCCCTTATAACACCTAAATGAACACGGGGGGGTATTAAATTTGCCACATAAATTAAATCGGTGAGTGACACCGCACCAGACTGGGGGGGCTGGTGTTCAGGGTAAAATTCTCCAGTGGCGAAATTAAACTTTCACAATCAAGGGAACAGCTAAGGGACCGTTCACAAACACTTGTAACGGGGGGCCTGATGCAAAAGGGAGGCCTGAAAATGTTTATCCCTCTGCAGGGGGCCTTTCACAATCACCCCAATTTTACACTATTTCCCATGGGATTGACATTATAATTTTCATGGCCGGGGGGCTGAAAATAATTGTAGGTCGAAAGGGGCCCTGAAAATATGCGCCCCCCCTTCGTTACAAGTGTTCGTGAACACGAACCTGGCGGTAAATCTGCCACCGCTGCCAAAGAGGGGGGACCAATCTTATGCACATGTTCATTTGGGGAAGTGTGAATGGGGACAAGGATTTCAAATGAAGCTGCTGTAACAGCCCCAAGCTGGAGGGATTGTGCCACTGTCTCAGCTCTACCAGAACAATTTTTCTAAATTCCCTTTTTTTTTTCCAGGTCTGCTAAAAGATGAGAGCTACTGTACAAGCAACGACCAACTGCCAGTCACCATTGACCGATGCCCCAGTGAGCCATTTCATGTCACATTTTGCAGCAGAGGCACACAAAACAAATGAAATAAGGACTGAAATAATGATGGTGTTCAGAAACGCACTTCAATGTCGCTAATTGAAGAACAATACTAGGACTCATAAATTAGGCGTAAGGCCGTATAAAATTAATGTTTTGGTTCTCGTCCAGAGGATTTTCATGAATTGATGAGGGAGGGAGGTGTTTTTTTGTTTGTTTGTTTTTTTCAATGTAAAATTAGCATTGTCAGTAGTTTTCGGTCTTTCAGTGCTCGAGGAAACGATGAGGCCCCTTTTTTTTTTTTTCAAATGTGAGATTCTGAGGATAAACCCCTAGAGTACCACAAAAAGACTTGGAAGTGATGCTTGTTCTCTAATAAACTTATTTATATGTATGAAGATTTCATAAATCATTCCAAAGTCTAAAAAATTGAAAAATCTAAAAAAAAAAAAAAAAAATCTGACAAATCCCACAAATAGAAGCAAAAAAAAAAGAAAAAAAAAATATTAATTTTACACGGCCGAATGGAATGTGTACAAATTTATTCAAATCTATTAGAAATATTCAATCTAGACAGATTAAAATACAATTCAATTCAATTTTAATTTAAAGGATTAAAAATGCTTATATTGATTTTTAACTCCTTAGATTATAATCAAATTTGAATTGGATTGAATCGAATTGGATTTTAATCCAAGCGATTTTTTTTAAGATTAAAAATCGAATTGGATTTTAATTCTAGATTGAATGTTTCTCATGGATTGGAATTCACAGTCAAATTTCATTGAATCCAATTGTGGATTTGACCCTGATCGCAATCGCTAATAGATTGATTTTTTAACTTGAGGAATTTGGAGGGAGTATACTGGATATCTGCCATCACACAATAGTAGAGGCTAGTCATTGTTGGACTATTTTGGTTTGATTGTTATTCATAACGCAAGACTTCCTTCTTCATACTTTAATTAAAAAATAGTGTTTTTTATTTATTTTTACTTTCTTACAGATATCAAAATAAATAGTGATCAAAACTACATAATTATTCACCATGCTTTCTTGTGATTTCATGAACTCATGTATCTTTAATAACTTAATAGCTGGTGTGCAGGCCTCAAATTTATTTGAGGGGGGGGCATGCAGTCTTGAAAATGTGCCCCCCCCCAAAAAAAAAAACACACAGAAATTCGAGGCCTTCACACCAGCCTTCCCAAAAGACTAAGTTCTGGGGGCACCAAGGCCAAAACTGAAATAGGGCACAAAATTCGAGCCCTACTAATATGTGATATGGTGCCTTCACAAAGACTAGCATTGACTGTCAATCTGCCAATGCTAGTCTTCATGAAAGAAATAATGTTGTCTGCCAATAATAAAGCATTTACAAGTCGAAGATTTAGGACCAGAATGCCCTATCTGCAATAGCTGCCAGGTGTCATATTTTAGAGATATTTTACACTACTTAATGCAGAAATTATTGAGATGTCTACAGGGCAGCTATTGCAATTAGGGCATTCTGGTCTTAAACCCTTTAAGTGGATTCTCATAATATTTGTGGTATCCATATTTTCTTAATTATTGGAATGAAGGTACACCTTATCCATTACCACCCCCCAAAAAAACCCTTGGTTTGCCTCAAGTTCGGTAGTGACGTCGGTGTGTATTTTGGTGGGCTGGGTGGAGTATTGAATTGCATGCATTTTAAAAGTTAATTGCGTAAAGCGTACATGTACAAGGGTGGTTTGTATGGCACCACCACGATAAGACATTGACGCACTACTGAACTTGAGGCTCGGCAAATAAAAGTGCCTGCACATTGAACATTTCCAATCATTCTGTGCTACATTTACAGTACACTTTACAGTCTATTGCGCTGTAGGCGTCACATGTCAGTGTCACTTGTTAAGGTCCTTTTATTGTTTTTTATTAATTGGAGCAAATATTTACTCGTGCATCATGCATGTTGTTAGTTTATGCACCACATAAAATGCAAGTATTTAAATTCTTATAAAATGTTCAACCTTCAGATAAGATTGTTCTTGGAAAAAATTAAATTGTTCACTTTTTCAGTCCACAGCCGCATGTTAGGAGAGTTTTGAATGCATGCAACAGATAGCTGTTGACTTCCACACTATCATCTTGTTTTGACTTGCGCCATTATCCTCAGTTGTACTACTGCACCTGGAAATTAAAATAAGTAAAATAATAGCCAATGATTAATTATCAGGATTATGGACCACCAGCAATGCTTTTACATTTGTTCTTTTAATTCGGATGCACTCGCTTTTTTAATTGAAAATCACATTGGCCAACCACGATTTGTTAAAAATTCTTGTAGTTTCTAGGTGTAGCTGAATAGAAGAAAAATGGCTGAGTGCATACAAAATACAATTGATGCCAAAAGAATGCCATTGTCACTTTTTAGTTAAATCTTGAAAGAAGAAAGCCTTCCAGATCCTGTTTTACCATGTGACAATAATTATCTGGGTAATCTTAGAATTATATTGGAAGTGAAAATCATGTTTTCCTAGAATCCTATACTGCCCGTTCACATGGTTAAGGGGCTGTGCAATAATTATGAGCAGGGGGGATAAAATTCCAAACAGCTCGCCAAAAATCGTGTGCCCCCCTCTCAGCCCGCCAACCCCCCCCCCCTTTCTTGGCCTGCCAAAAATCTTTGCCCCCCCCTTTGAACATGCCAAATTTTTGGGATCCCATTTTGCAAATATTTAAAAGGTGCTCCATGAATGTATGCCCCCTTCTCAGCTTGCAAAAATTGCTTGCCCCCCCCCACCTTGGCTTGACAAAATGTCTTGCCCCCTCCACCCCCCCGCATTTAACCCTCCCTCAGGGCTCATAATAATGATAATTATTGCACAGCCCCTCGTTTAGTTTGCAAAAAATGTAATAGTTATAAAAGAAACCCACCTTGCATTGTCGTACACGTACTCCAACATGCTCGGCTAGCCACCAGCTGTACACACAGACACATGAATACTGACAGTGCAGTACGTGTTGGTCAATGGAGCAAATCTCGTCATGTTTTCGCCGTGTATTCGATGTCCGTGGTAATATTTGTCCTTAGTCCATCTTATTATTTGCTTCTCTGATATTAGATTCATTGAAAACTTATTGCAAACTTGCCCAAGCACGTCGGTAAACGAGGCAAATAATGCGATTGATATTGACAACAACTGTCGTGTGTAAGTCACTGGGCGCAGCCATATTGAGCTCCGAAGTGAGTTCGGCCCGCTCGGGTCTTCCGATGCATCCCGAGGGATCCCGAGTCATTGCGAGTTATGCCGAATTACAACCCCCTCTAGCGTATTTTTCTAGTCAACATCATGGCGATTATTTAGACGTAGTAATGGGAAACATTACGCTGTGCAGGGTGGTCCAAAAAAACTTACCCGATATCAAAGGTTTCACAAAGTTGACAAGTCGGTTTTAGTTAGTGTTGCATATTCTGATTAACTACATTTCGAGTATTTAGTAATACAATGAATGAAAAATAATTTTAAATAATTAAAAATAGACATCAGTTTTAAGTAAAAGGGTCAAAATTGGGTTTAGTCTAATGGCTGCTGCGTCACTTTTATAATATTAAAGTGTTTTTAGTGGATATTAATTGGTGAATTTTGCATTCACAATAAATTCACAGTTAAAAAAACTTTTCACAAACTCACTTCACCATTAAAAGAAAAGAAAATTATTCATGCATGTACATGTAACGAAATACTGTTAGTAATTTCAATGACACAAGACTGAGAATCGATTCTTGCACAAATTCTCCTAAACTTGGTTTGCGGGAATCAAAAGCAGTAAGTTACCTTGATTCTCTCGACTCTTGCAAGATGAGTTCAATCAACTATGAGTCATGCGAGGAGTCATGCTACGTTCAACGAAATTGCACATCTGATAACACAACCCATATTGAGTGAACAAACTTAATTGGACTTAAACTTGGCGCCACATTTGCTGATTTTATACCCCACTGTAAAAGTCTAGGTGTACATAATTATATGAAAGCATTATATTGGTGTAGATAATCCATCTAGTGGTTAAAAACATTCTTTTGATTGATGGTGGTGTGACACGAGCGCGTCTAAAACCAACACAGACGCCTCTTACCAACGTAGCTCAAAACTATGCTGTGTAAACCACTGCAGCAAGAACAATGAACACTTTTTATATTCAAAAGTATTTTTCATTGACAAAGATGGGAGCTGGTACGACAGAGAAGTTGGGGAAGTCATTGATAAGATAGGGGACTCCGTTTCCAATTCTAACACGCATGGGATCCATCATTACGAGACAATCCTCGTCGTTTGACTTCACACCATCATGCCTGATGAAGTTCGATGTTTTCGGACGCAACGTAGCAAAATGAGTTGCAAAATTCAAGTATTAGATTTAATTTTAAAAGAATATTCAAACGTCTGTGAATTTTGTTTATTTTGAACAATTCCAATTAACAACGAAGGTGATTTGCTCACGTTTTTAGTGACGTTTCACCACTATACTAGTGGCTTCATCAGACTTGCAACTCATCACATCTGGCTGCTGCTTGCTTTTATAGGCAACATGATGTACCGTGGAGGGCGTGATGAGTTGGTCAAATATGTTGTTGAGTGCGTAGGCCCCTAGTCCTTTTTAAAGTGTGATGTCCTTTTTGGCGGATCCAGGTGGCTTCTTTCAGCCACCTGATGGTCTTGTAGGTTTCACGATCAATAACTTTTGAGTACTCCCAATTAATGGAGTGATTTGTAGAGGCCTCATGATCAGTGATGGCGGATTTGTGAATGTTCGTGACAGATGATTTGCGTTTTGCTCGAGTAAATGGTTTTGATTCAAATTTCTCCACCTCTTACCGCAGTATTAATGCGCAGTACATTACATTTTATTTCAGTGCCTGGAAAAGTAACATCTTTGACAGTCAATAAAGTGTCGTCTGAGCCCACCAAACTCCATGCTTCATGGGTGGCTCCGCAACCTCCTTGTGCTGTTGACTATATAATTAAATATACGCTTATCCACCTCGACCAATGCGATAAAACAAACGGAGGAAGGACTCTATTTGGTACAGTTTCTGCAACTTCTGTTACAATTACTGGTCTGTCTGCCTACTCCACGTACCAGGTGTTTGTAGAGGCACACAATCATCTCGGGTCCTCTATAATCAGCCGACCACAAACTACAGATATTACAGGTAATTATATAATATGACCGTAAGATATATCGTAAGATTTGATTTTACAAATACCACAGGTAGTTATTTAAGACTGACAACGTTTAATAACAGCAACAACCATAAGATTTGTCATGTGCACTGTATCACCCTTCTCTGCCAGGATTTCTGAACGGGGGGGCAACTGAATGTAAATGTACCGATGGAAATAGTTTTGCCTACGGAAGTTGTGAATTGTTGACCCCAATTTTTTTACACAGTGCGCTAAAGAATCTAAAAAGTAAGGGGGAGTATTTGAGTATTAAACATGTACTTTGTTTCTTCACCCTTCACAAGCAGTGCACACATTATTGTCTATTGTTGACCCCAAGGTTTTTATCACCAAGGCCCGTCGTGTACCGAGAGCCTAAGATGTACCGACGGTCATGATGAGCCGGGGGTTACTGTTCTCCCGGCCAATCCTTTGGCTACGCCACTGTCACCCACCTCCGTCTGCTTCTTTTAATTCGGCGTTACTAAGTGAAAAAATATACTTGATTTGACACATCACATTGGCTAACCTTGATAATGTGGGATTTTCTTTTTTCCCTATTCTAGCTCCCACAGCTGTTCCAGAAAACGTCACTTATAGTTCAACAAATACTTCTCTGACGTTCATTTGGGATGAGGTACCATGTGGATATAGAGGTGGCGATAATTCCTATAAGTATGTCTTTGATAATTCGACAACCAACATAACCGCAAATCAGTCCGTCACATTCTACCAATTAACGCCGTGTTCTACCTACCTATTCGAATTATTAGCTTCTACAGCAGCAGGGGACGGTCCTGTATTCAGCATGCAAGCTGAAACGTCTGAACAAAGTAAGGTCATTGACATTAATGTTTATCAATATATTTTTATAAAAATAAAGATTATAAATGCATGTATGCTTTTAAACAGCGACTCATATCCGTAATTAAAACAAACACGGAATTAGTTTCCTGTCATTCCTGGATATATTAATCTCATGATACTATTTTCAAATGCGTTGTAGTACCTGGAGCAGTTACATCTTTGAAGATCGACAAAATCACCAACAAACCACACAGTCTTAGAGTAAGTTGGGATGCTCCTTATCCGCCATTCACTGAGGACTATGTTATTACATACCAGCTTATTAATTACATTTATTTCAGCACCTGGAAAAGTAACATCTTTGACAGTCAACAAAGTGTCGTCTGAGCCCACCAAACTCCATGCTTCTTGGGTGGCTCCGCAACCTCCTTGTGCTGTTGAGTATATAATTAAATATACGCTTATCCACCTCGACCAATGCGATAAAACAAACGGAGGAAGGACTCTATTTGGTACAATTTCTGCAACTTCTGTTACAATTACTGGTTTGCATGCCTACTCCACGTATCAAGTGTTTGTAGAGGCAAACAATGATCTTGGATCCTCTATAATCAGCCAACCACAAACTACAGATATTACAGGTAGTTATATAATATGACCGTAAAATATATCGTAAGATTTGAATCGTGACAATTTTTTTCAATCGGTTTATTTTATTTCGGCGATAATAAATGACAGAAACACAAGTCTATTTCTACAAGCAGTCCTCCATTTGTCAAGCCACATTGGCTAATCCTAATACGTGGGATTTTCTTTTATATAAGATATTTATTTTGTTATTTATTAATTTACTTTCTTACTTACTTTTAATTATTTTTCAAACATTTAAGGTTAGCAACTATTTACAATTTTGCGATTTGGTAGTTCACAGCATCTTGTGAATGGTAGTGAGCTTTGGAAAAAATTGCATTGATCATTTCATAGCGAGTGTGTAGAAGAATTCAAATATCACAGATATGCTTTTGCAGTTCCTGTGGTTCTTAAGTTATGTTGTAAAGATGGCTGAAACAACAACACTTTTGTAAATAGTATATAACTCATTAACAACAATAAATCAGGCAAGGTTTCAAAGTAATTATTTGTAGAATGAACTTTTGCAAAACATCAAAATGTTTTTTTCAATAATATATTGATTTAGATAATGAAAATCGATTTTTAGGCTGCTTCGACCAACAATACCTAGTCTACCCTTAAGGCATAATGTCGTGATTGCCGGAGACTTCCTTTAAGACAACTTTATTGCATCTATACCATAGTGCTAATGAGGTATAAACTTTGTGTTATGCAGCTCCATCAGATTCACCTTCGAATGTTACATTGGATACCGCAACCAATACATCCTTAACTTTCTCGTGGGATCAAGTACCGTGTGGGAAAAGAGGCGGACCAAATAAGTTTAAGTACCAACTATTCGATAACATAACACTGATAGAAGGGGAAATAGATGGTCTGGTTGTGGATATAGACGCTTTAATTCCATGCAATGAGTATGGTTTTAGAGTGAGTGCTTTTAACAACGCTAGTGAAAGTTACGTATTTTCGGAAATAACATACAATTCAACTGATGTTGGAGGTACGTCAATTTTAAAATATAAATATTACGAATTCAAAGCAATTGTCAACATGGTGATTTACCCTTTGTGTCGTTCCTTAGTGCTAATCACGGCTCGTACTAGATAATGCTAATATTTGAAATTGATAATATCGTCAACATTGTACAGTAGTATATTTAAAACAACAGACACAACACTTACTATTTGCAGAGCTGTGGTAACATTGTTTTAGCCTAGTAAAAGAAGGAAAACTTTATCAGCAGCGATTCAGGGTTAATTCTTTATAACTTTACTTTAGCACTGGTGACGATAACTATGATGTTGTTGAACATTATTTTGTGATTATTTTGCTTTTCGACTGATTTCGTTCGTTCGTTCTTGCATTTCTTTCCATTCATTCCATTTTTTTAAATCGTATTTTTAGTTCTCGGACCCGTTTTGTCTCTCACTATTAACGCGATCAGTGCCACTTCCATCACATTACGTTGGAATGAACAGGATGAAAGTTTGTGTACAACAGATGAGTACCTTATCAAATACGCAATAACAAACGTTGATCAGTGCCATGATCTAGTACCAGTGTGGGATGACTTCGGTAACGTAACAGACACAGCAGTCAATGTCACAGGTCTTCAACCACATTCTACCTATGATATACGTGTATACACCAGCAATGATGTTGGACTTGGTGGGAGCGTGCTAATCACCAGCCAAACTGAGGAAGCGGGTGAGTAAAATTTCGAATTGTACCTGCAAATTATTGAATCAAAGTTATCTTGTTTGCCATGTATATACAATGTAAAATAAAACAAAGTAAAGTTAACAACTGTCCCTCTTTAGTGTAAACTTAATTTAACTATGGCTTACGGTTACGGAATTCCATATCCAATTAAAATAAAGATGCCAAATTTGCTGTAGAGATTAAACGTCTTTGCTATTTCATTCTACATGTTCTTTTTACAGTGGTATTTTAGCACCCTATAATCAATATTAATATGTGATGCGATCAAACAAAATCAGTCTGAACTCGAAAATATTAAATTTCAGTTTTCTATAGGATAGTAAAAAGCATTGACAAAGCTGGATTTTGCAGAAAATCTCATTGAAATTCAACGACCAGTTCTAAAGATATGAGCAATTAAAGAGTTTCCAAAACAACGGAAAACAAAAGGAAATATTTCGTTTATTTTTCTATATCTTAAAATCAATATTTCCGAGTTCCGACTGATTTTGCTTGATCGCATCACATATGAATACGAGTACATTTCTTCATTTTTTTAAAATTTGACTCGCATTGTTTCTTAACTTTTTAAAGTACCATCGGGTCCACCGACAATAGAATCAACTAGCGACATGTATTCGATACATTATAACTGGACGGAACCGATGTGTGGAGAGCGCAATGGAGTCATCCAAAACTATACCTACATATTGACACCGGGAAATCGTAAAGGAACAACAGAGTATCATAATGTAACATTGGAAGGATTGAATCCGTGTACAGAATATACGATGTCTGTAGCTGCTGTTACTGTTGGAGAAGGAGTGAAAGGTTTAAATACAACAACAACAGTCAGTGATGGTAATTTAGTTTGTTTTTCAAAGCGACATTGTACTGGTATATAAAATCTGGATAATGATAGAAATCTATACTAATAAAATAATAACATATGGCCGTGTGTTTGTCCGGCTATACGTGTCGCCGCGCTTCGATGCACCGAAGCGAGCGTGCGCTGTTGAAAAATTAATTTGAAGGTCATAGGAGGTCAAAGGTCAAAATTTCAAATTTTGTGGGTGGAATCCTTGATACGAGGGGAACATGTGCGCGAAATAACATCGAAGTCAACAGAGGTCAAATGTCATCAAGGGGCTAAACTTCGTCCGATTGGGCTTAAACTTGGTGAGAGTAATCATTTCCGTATCACGGGAGCATGAAAGAAAGCAAACGGAGGTCACTCGAGGTCAAAGGTCATATGGGGTCAAACGTTAGAATACGTCCAGTTGGGCTTAAAAGTGGTAAAAGAATCCTTATTAAGTCCAAATGGCCATCAGGGGTCAAACAGTATCCCTATCATGCTGCTGGTGCTATCACAGCTACAGGACCCTCACAGCTACAGGTGTACTAGTTATTATATACATGTAGTTTGTCTGTCGTGATATCTACGTACTGACGAATCCCATAATATTGTGTTTTAATGAATAATAAAAATAAAAGAGCACCCTTATCGATTTGTTTTCGGTGGAATTCGTTTCTGTCATATTTGCTGCCCGCGCTTGGCAAATCGCAAAGGTACTTCACAGATTTGATTGGGACACTTTATTATTTTTTTATGGGCACCACAGCCGCACCCACCCCTTCAGAGATACGCCATCAAAATACTATGGATATGGTCTTTGGGTATCTCGGGTGAATCGCTCTCTCAAATGTACAATATAATATTCTTCTGTATGTTTCATTTTATCGCAGTTCCTTTTCCACCTGCTAGTATATTTCTGATAAACAAAGGTCTTTATGAGATTACTGTATCTTGGGAAAAACCAAATCCAGCTTATTGCGAAATCATTCTTTATACGGTAAGATTAATTGCTCTTGTAGGTCTATTAAACAATGATGATATTGTTCATGAAAACCATATCTTATTACAAAGTGAGTTTGATAACATTCAAAAATACAATCACTGTATCAGCAAATATTAATGATCATCAGCCATTTAGAAACCTCCCGCATCCTCTTGTATCACTCTGAATACCGAGGGGGAGGTTACCGATTTTTACGGCGCAAAACCAATCTTGCCATGGTCGTACTCGCCAAATTGTGTTAGTCACTATAGAAACACGGATTATATAGGGATGGTTAATAGTGTACTGTTATACGGCATTATGCTAAAACCCCGACGATGTAAAGTATTCACTCAATTCAAACTTCCGAATTCTATCTAATGCTAATGCTACCTATTATTGACGTACACAGATATCAATACGAGATGTGTTTAGACCTTATGATGAGGAATTCATACCACCAACCAATGCTACAGAAATTATAACAACGATAGAAAGACAGTATACATTTAGCAATCTAAGACCATCCACAGAGTACGAATTCAAGGTCTATGCACATACTGAGGCTGGAATGGGAAGGTTTATTGCAAGGAACTTCACAACGAAACCCGCTGATGAGTCCGGTGAATAATAATTATAAACATTGTTTATTGAATGTATTTGTATCCGAATAACTCGGATATTGAGTAATGCTCAATCGGTATTCTCCACTGACATGTTGTCTGACACAAAATATATAAAAGTTCACCCGCAACAAAATATTTTTTTAAGTATCCTTAGTTTCTTCCAAGATGAAACTGTGAACTGACAATAACATTTCAGTCCACATTTTTGCTCAGGATCAGCTTACAGTGATTTAGTAATGTCATTGCACATAATTTGTATGTCTATGTTTTTGAACAATTTTCGAACAGAACTTGGAGAGCCACCACAAACACCAACTCAATTGCGAAGTAATGCTACATCATTAACTATTGAAATACCTCAACTAACTGGCGAAGAATCGCACTATCTTACGTAGGTATTTCTTATTCATTGTTTGTTTGTTTGTTTTATTTCTTCTTTTGCCTGGGTTACTCATTCAGTGGATGTTTTAAGGTTTCCTCTGTTCTTCCATGAGGCCCAGGGGTCACATAAAAATATACATTAAAATACATCAAAATAATTAAATAAAATATTTAAATACATAGGATACATAAATATATAAGCATACACAATCATAAAATTTAAAATGGGGAAACTAACCCATATTTTACATATTATAAAATACATATTATAAAATACATAACCAGCACAGCGTATCAAATTTAACTACAAATTGTTTTTATCAAATATAAAACTAAGAATCCAGAATTTTTTCAAGAAAGAAATTTCAGATTTCAGATTTCCATTATACTTGCCAAAATACAGCATAAAAGACATGTTTTGGAAACTAAATACTTTACACAGTTTAAGATTTATGACACAATAGAATTTACATAACAAGAAAATTCATCATTTAGTATTTGAATTAAATAAGCATATTTCTCAAATTATAAAACAATCGATACTGTAAGAAATTTCATCAGCATTTCAATTATATATACACATTTGAAAACAAAAAAATTTGATTGCAACATTGGCCAAATACAAGCCTAAGGCCATGTTCACACAATTTTTTTAAAAAGGTTTGCTACTTAATTACACAAATGGTCATATTACACAATTAAATATTGCTAATATTATTACACACTTAAAAACCTGTTTTTGAAAATGGAAGTATTGGTTGGTATTGGATATTTCAGATCAGATTTCAGATTATTCCATGCTTTGGCCCCCCTGAACAGGAAAGAACGTCTTCCAGCTTCAGTTCTGGGTTTAAAATTGAGAGCTATATTACCGTGAGAGCTACCTCTTGTATTATGGCCATGATTTTCTCTAATAAGAGTAAAAACATCATTTAGGCCTTCAGGAACAAGCCCGGCTAGGCATTCAAAGACAGTGATACATAAGTCTACGATCACTTAGGAGCTTCCAGCCAAGCATGTCCCTAATAAATGAAGAAGGTGTGCGAACAGAGACCCTGAGAATAGCTCTCCCAGCCCGATTCTGAAGACGTTCCATCCTGTTCTGGAGAGTATAATTGCAGTTACCCCATACAATGTATTGCTGTTTAAAATAATTACTAATTCGTAACGTGCTTGGAACGTTAAGTAAATGTTTGTAATTTTAGCATATTATCAATTGAGTAATGAAATGAATAGAGAGTTTAGTAAAACATATCTTCTCTGCTTTATTAATCGATGTAATCAATACAACGCATTCGGAAGAATATCGCCAACTAAAAAACGTCTAAATTGTTGTTCTGTCTACAGAAGATGACGTGACGCATTTTGGTCACAGTGAAAAGCCATTTGCTTTGGTCGCTATTTGCGCTCGGCGAATCGCGTATTATATGATTTTTGGTATTGTACAAACCACCAAAAAAAAAATCACAACAATATCTTTCAATGTAAATAGGATGGCAAATTTAGCCAACAGAATGTTCATAAAACAGGTATCAGGGTATGCTTGAAATCTGATGTTAGCTTCGCTATGTTGGTATATGCAAGGAAACGACTAACGTTTGAATGTATACGATATTGATAATTATAATATGTTCACACAACATTTGAAATGCATGTATAATTATGACCCTTTTGTATATTTAATTCCAGAGAATTTAAGGTACGTGTAGAGGGACTGAATCTTCACTCTAGATCACCAGATCTAGGTAACTCGTATGAAGCAGGAAATGTTCAGAAGACAGAAGTAAAAGAAGGGTCGAAGGAATTTATTATAGGCGGTGGCGAAACGGACCAAAATCCACCACTACTGAAAGGAGAACATTACAACATTTATCTTGGAAGCTGTAGCGTTATAAGATCGGTATGTTGATTTTAGTGACGTTAATATTTTTTGGAAGTAGGTTGAGTTACACGCTTTTAAAAAGCGTGTAACTCAGCCTACTAACCTCATCACTTTACCTCTTCAAAACTTTTATTTTGGAAGAACGATCACATTTAACCAGTTTGAATCATTTTTACGATATATTGTTCCATTTAGATAGTGTGACCCAAAATACTGTATGTGATATACCACCTCCGGAAATACCAATTTGTACTATAAACCTATGGTGTCTTTTTATGCATGTTTTACTTCTAATATTTAACTAATGTATGTAGCTATAGTCTTTGGAAAAGCCTTGTTTTTATGGTTGTCCTCAATGTAGGATAAAAATCATATAATGAAAAATGGGACAACTCGTCCGAAGTAGCCTTACGTCTTACAATAACATCAAAATACCATTAGTGAGCCCTTTTCTTTTACAACAATACCACCCGGGAATACCACCAGATATGATCTGTCGGTTGGACACACTTCTTCGGTGCACTCTAACTGTAGAGGGCGTCATCGAATTTTAGTATGGCAAACTTTCGCGGTAGAGAAGGCCAGTTTATAATAAACTATTCGTTAGCATTAAATCACGTAGATATTTGGTATATATACTTTGGCTTAATGCTGGATTGGCTATTCACATTTCGGGTTTTATATATTGGTTCATAGTTTACTTATAGTCGTGGTACATGTATTATAAACATCATCATGACATGAGCAGAAATGTATAAAAGCATAAATGTCCTTTGTGAAAATGTTAACCCTTTGTTTTTCTTTTGATATCAGGAATGGAATTGCGTCTGGTCACTACCCTTAAAGCGTAGTACGTTGTCACTGATTTATTATTATTAATATTTTGATACTTTTTGTTTATTTACTGTTACTATTGTCGTTTCTTCTTCTTCTTCTTCTTCATAATGTTTCTTATTATGTACTTACAAACTTAAAAACGCCGTTTTCGTGTTTCATACATCTGTATATTTGTGCAAATTCACATTTTGTTGAAACCGTATGATAACTTTAATAACACAATGATATAATATTGCGTTGTTATATTCAACAGGAGATACTAAGAACCCTCTTTTCCTGGTATATATCACCGTTCCCATCGCCTTGTTTTTAGCACTTGTTGTTATCCTCATCTGCTTATTATACCGAAGGTAATCAGTGATTAGTACTTCTATGACTGTCCCAACAAACACAAATATGTTTTTAAAATGGTATTTTTTGTTTTTTTATATAAAGCTCATAATAGCGTTTTCAAAACATTTTATACAAAAAAGAACTGGTGACAGCAACATATTAAAAACGTCAAAATGTTGTTTTAAAAGATTTTTGTAAAGATTTTTGCAAATATTCCGTCAAATCATAAATAACATTATACTAGATTGTTTTGGGTCAAGTTTTCAAAAATACGCGTTATATACCCCGACAATAAAACATTCACTATAAAACATTTTGTGCTTGCTGGGATGTAACCACGGTTTATTTTTTATGCAGCATATCCAATTCTGCACGGTCTGTTAGGGATGAAATCAAAACTCGACCGGCGGTTGACCGCCGGTTCCGTTCAGTTCCGTCCGGCGGTTGCTATTGTTCTAAACAATAGGAAATTGGCGGAACTCGGCGGTCAACTCGCCAGTCGAGTTTTGATTTCATCCCTTACGATAAGTAAAAACCAACAAGAGTGACAGGAGAGATTGATTATCCTTCTTATATCATGCAGGGCTGGTGATATATTGTTCCTTTGTATTGATTGATCGATAGGCCTAAATGTTCATTTTAGGAAAAGCTGGCCTAGCCTTTTTATTTTGACGTAGAGATGACTAAAAAAATCACTTCTCATCAACTTCATCCCGTTTTGAAAAGAGATGTGTCTTGTGTCTGAAAGCTAGTGAATTTGTGTTTTTGTGTGGATTTTGAATGAACAATTTTCTTTACATTTTCTATAGGCGACGGACTAAAGATAAATTACATATTGACTCAGTTGGTTTATCGGATGCTGTCGGAAGACCTAAGAGTAAGTTTGAAAATATCCTTTCAGCAATGATATAATGATAATAAAAAAGTAACAACTTCGCCATACGAATTTATCAATAAAGGGTTGGACACAATTACTTTTAATCAAGCAGATATGAGCGACGCTGCGTACAGTAATCCAACACACGAGAAGGACACTGACGTTGATTGCAAAGATTCCAATACAACTCCAACGGCTTCAACAGAGGAACAACAGCGGGTACCTGGTCCGGTTAGAGTAAAAGATCTGAAAGAGTACATCAAAAAGAAAAAGTCTGGTCAACCTACCAAATTCAAGGATGATTTCTTTGTAAGTATATAACAGCGAAAAGAATTATATCACGAGTAAATTATGTTGCGATTTCATGAATGATGATCATAATGATCGTATGTTTATGTGTGTTTTAAATTTGTACGGTTGCCGCTGCACATTTTTATAGTTAATCCCGGGAATTCGGTATGGTAACTAAGTTGAAGTTCAATGTGTGGACCTGATAATCGTCGATATTTTCCGCATTATACTCTTCGCTGAGCCTAGTGCACATGGTAAATCGATAACTCATCCCTCTTTATCTATTTATTTTTGTTATTTATATGTCTGTTATTTATTTATTATTGATATAACAGATGCTTCCTCAGGAATTACTCCATTCATATGCTACTGCAAAACATGAAGATAATCGATTTAAAAATCGATATGCAAATATTGCCACATGTAAGTTTAATATCGCATTTAGTAGTAGTTTTTTCTTGGTAAGATACAGTAGTATTAAAGCAAACAAACAATATTTTCGCGTAAAATTAGGAGACATTTATATTATTATTATTATTATTATCATTATCATTATTATTAGTAGTAGTAGTAGTAGTAGTAGTAGTAGTAGTAGTAGTAGTAGTAGTAGTAGTAGTAGTAGTAGTAGTAGTAGTAGTAGTAGTAGTAGTAGTAGTAGTAGCAGTAGTATCATATTTATCATTATAATCATAATTATTATTGTTTTATATCAACTACAGATGACCATTCGCGAGTGAAACTCAGCATTCAAGGAATAGACCTCAGCTCTGATTACATCAATGCAAGTTATATCGATGTAAGTTGGAAGAATTACCAGTACGAGAGTATTTTACTTTGCTCTACATTGTTAAACGATTTTGTTAAGTTTTTTTTTCCTTTCAACCTTTTCTTTCTCAGTCTGAAATACTTTAAATCTGAAGTCAATTTAATTTCAATTAATTTTAATTTCAGGGCTACAATCATCCAAATAAGTACATCGCTAGCCAAGGTAAGCCATGACTTACGTGCTTTATTGAACCAACGTAGCATTTCCTATGTCATTGTAAAATCTGTATAGTGACAAATAAGATACGCAAATATTTTAACTTTCTGACAAAAAGAACGATTACTCATGAGGTAGAGAGACATAGGGACCGAGTAACATATCGATTAATTAACAGCGAAAGGTGTTCATTCGGCGTAATAGTGAACTTCCTTACTTTGTCCAAAATTAATTTACTAAAATATACATAAATAAGAAAGTTTTTTCAACGACTATATCTTAGATTATTGTGACATTCATATCGTGTTGCATATGAATGGACACCTAATGTATTCTCCTGACAATTATACCAAATGATCGAAACAATCACTTTAATTACGGCTGAGTACACGTCTTGTCATCTTGGAGGATGGGAAATTGTACCAGATTACGAAAATATTCGGTTTCAACATAATAATGGTCAATTTGGCATATTTTGTTTGGGACCCCACGTGTACTCAGTCATGAAAAGGGTGATTGTTTCAATTATGTGGTGTCATTGTAAAGGGGAATACATTAGCTCTGCATCGCTGAACATGTTACAAAAAATCTGAGATATATGCTTTAAATAACTTTCCGAACTTTTGTTTGAGGGAGTTTATTTGAATTTTTGAAGTTGGCATACAGGATAGGTTGACGGTGCAAGCTGATCAATATCTTCTAAATGGTTATTCGCCACTATGCAGAGTTATTAATTTACCTAACAACTTTTACTATATTCAATTCTGCATATTCATGTTCAATCATTACTAGCGTTGTTTGTAAATTTAGTACATACATTGACAACTATATTTGATTATTTTCCAAGGTCCAAACAAAACGTCTATACCAGACTTCTGGAGAATGATTTGGGAATACAAATTAAACAAAATTGTCATGCTCACCAACCTTGTTGAAAGCGGAAAAGTAAGTGTGGGTATTGTTTGATTCATGGTTGCTTGTCCGTTTTTCATTTTTTGTTTGCTTTGGTGATTTGTTATGTCTATGGGTGTGTCTAAAACTATTAACCCCAATAATCAACATTGCGAGCAATTATGTATAACCGCCAGCTTTAACGCCAACAAGTACAAAAGGAAAAAGAAGATATGTCACACAAACAATGCCTGCATTATTTGTAATTTAACCCTAGAACTACGAAGATTTCTTTTAACCCTCATAAAAAAACCCACACCAAACGACCTAAGCTAATCGTAGATCCATCCTTTGCGCTCAATTTAGTGATAATATTTTTACCCCAGCACCTATCCCGGTGGTAGGACCGGCCGTCAAAGATGACATTTTAAAGTGTGGTGGTGAGGCCCACCATTGGTTTCTACAATGGGCCAAAGATAATGGAGTATGTCGTTTATAATTTAAAACACACAAAATATGACTTAGTAGTTCTAGGGTTAACGTTTGAATATTGAGCTACATAATTATTATCCTCCACAAACTTAGGGTTAGGGATAGGGATATTCTTAGTGTTTATGTATAGAATGCGTAGGGTTTTCAATATTTATTCCAAATATCTTACAGTGTGTTTACTCATTTGATATTTACTTCAGATCAAGTGTGATCAGTATTGGCCCGATAAAGTAATAAAACACGGGACAATTACCGTTAGTTTGTCGAAAGAAGAAGTGTTTGCCGAATACACAATACGGTCCTTCACGCTAGCCAATGTAAGTATATACCTTATTATACAAAATTATCAGTATCAGTCACACTTTGATCTAGAATATGAAAAATATATATGATATAAAATAAAATATAATATGTAATAAAAAAACGACATACGCTAATGTTACGTTTCTCTGTTAAATGAAAAGGACAACATTGAAGGTAACCATCTAGTGTGTCAGTTTCATTTCACCGCTTGGCCAGATATGAGTGTCCCAGATAACATATCTTCATTTCTCAACTTCATGAAAATAGTCAAGACCTACATGGAGGAAGAATCCCAACCTATAGTTGTACATTGCAGGTGTGTATGATATTATAGACCAGTGTAAGAGTTTCTTTGTTGAACGTGTGTGTGATCGTAGGGGTGGGCGTGGTGCTTGGTGTGGGTGTCTACGTTTGTATTTCGGTATTAGGTAGGACTCGTGTCTTTTTCGTGTCATATCTGGGAGTTTCTAATATGTCTATATACACCAGGCACAAAAAGAAACTCGTCAGTAATATTCATCCTTGCTGTTCAATTACTTGATAATTTTGGATTATTCTGAAATATACATTTTGTTAATTGGACTTTTCTTTCTCATTTGACACCCTGTTCGTGAACATTGAGCAAGAATTGATCAAGATATGCGCCTCCAAACTCTCAAACCCCAAAATGAAAAGTTGCAATTTTAACGATTCAAATGTGCCTGTTACACTGTGTGCTTTATTGATTGGCCCGTGGTGCTTGTGTGCCATACAACGATGCGTTCACATTGAAAATCGTTGAAAATGCGACTTTTGATTTTGGGGTTTGAAGCTTTGGAGGCGCATATCTTGGTCAATTCTTGTTCGTTTTTCGCAAACAGGGTGTCAAATGAGAAAGCAAAGTCCAATTAACAACATGTATATTCAAGTTATAGAACAGCAAGGATGAATACAACTGACGAGTTTCATTTTGTGCCTGGTATATACTATACTGTAAGTTGCAGTTTAAAATGTGCCCGTATTATATTTTTTCACTTCTTAGCGCCGGAGTTGGCCGTACAGGTGCCTTCATTGCCATCCAATCTCTGATAGAACAAGCACAAGAGGAAGGACTAGTGGATGTCTTCCAGTTTGTGTGTGACATGAGACATCAGCGGATGAAGATGATTCAAACACCTGTAAGTAAATGTGAAATTAAAATAGAATCAAAATAGATTGGTCCCATAACGCTATCGGTTGCGCTATAGGTCTTGATGACTTCTTCAAACGTACCCTGAATAGTGCTATTGTTTTTTTGTTTTTTTTTAATAAAACCGTTACTGCTATACAAATGCTTATTATATTATTATTGATACAATTTAATACATCTCCAGAGTAAGATATAAAGAACTATCGGTACCTACAGACAGTGCTATACAGCCAAAATGTACCTCTTTCCTTACAATAATTGGAATTATTCAAATTGTTGACATTGGACACAACATACTTGTTATCAATAGATAGATTCCTATGTTAAAAACCTGCTCTCCTCCTTTATAGTATACTTAAGCGTAAAGATATGCTTGCAGTACGTGGAAAATGTTTGATTCAAATCAAATATTCATTTTTTCTACAGCCACAGTATGAATTCATTTTCGACGCCCTCTTGGAACACGTGGTATTCGGTGACACCTCAATTCCCGTGTCTGGATTCCGCGAAGCATACACAAAACTGAAAACCAAAAGTTCCGGTAAAAGCGCCAAGTCTGGATTAGACATTCAGTTCGAGGCAAGTCTCGTCCTATTATTTTCAAGTATACTTTTTAACATTAAAAAGACCAGCACATTAATAGGCATCATGCCTGATGCTTCATATTTGTTTTTAATTTACCGGGATTGTGATTACTGCATACTGACAACTCTCAGATACAATAAACCGGTCATATTGAATATTATAATTCCATAAAGGAGACTTAATTCACTTTCTGCTAGTGTTTTGCCACTGCTGTTTGATTGTTTGCTTGTTTTCAATTAGAATTTGCAAGATGTGACAATATTACCAAATATTGATGAATGTTCTGGTGGTACAAATGAGGAAAACGTCAATAAGAACCGTTTCAAGGATGTTGTTCCCGGTAATTTTATATTCTTAGATATAAGTAAAAAGCTAATTTGAATCATTTGTTGGGGTCTGTTGTATCTAATTTCGATGTATTATATTTCAGGTATTTTTAAAGCTTCAGTTGAAGTCATTTTAATTTTTGTCAAATTAACTTGACACGAATATCAGCTTCTAAATAATTTTTACGAAGTTTACACAATTTTGTTTTGATAAAAATGGCTTAATCTTTCAGCTGATAGAAACAGACCATATCTGATGTCTGCAGGTGTAGAGAATAGTACCAACTACATCAACGCTACATACATTCACGTATGTATGGTAAACTCTAAGTTTGAATATGTTGAATATTTGCAAAAACCTTACACATCATTCATAGGAATATGATGATGTAGAAACCGAACGCATTACCAAGCCCTGACTGAAAGTGGCAAGCTACCGTTTCAGCACTTTACTCAGCCTGAATAAAATCACTGGGAATCGGAAATGTGGGGAATGTATGGACGCTGCCAGTGAGGTGCTTTGAGGTGTACAAGAATCGTGCGAGCGTACTATTATATGCGACGCGTACGCGATTGGTTATTGTATCGTTATGAATTCGGCAGAGTGTCGAATCAAGCATTATGAGTAAATTGAATGCGTGTGATTGTGTTTCAGGCGATCTTTCATTTCCACCAAAAATTAATGATAAATCTTACTTACCGACTTAGATATTGAAATTGTGATTTGGACGAATTGCGCCTTAGTGCGATTAATGAATTTGACGAAAAGACGAATCGTATACTTAGCTATACAAATCAGGTTGATCTATTGTATAGTATAGTTGGAAACTCCGAATTTTCTATATTATATGCCATATACTGTTATATTTGATACCAATGGGTAGCTATACCCAGCAAACACAAAAACGTTTTTAAAACGTTTTAAATAAGTTATATTTCGGGTTTTGGTTTAGGCAAAAACGTTTTAATAACATTAAAATGTCGGGTTAAATAAAGGTCATGAAATCGTTTTAAACGTTTTGTGTGAAAACACACTACAACAATATTTTTAAAATGTTTTCGAAATGTCATTGTTAACTATTTTTGCAAACATTTTTGGCTAAATATTTTGTCAACACTTAAATAACATTATGTTAAAATATTTGCATCCAGCAAACACAGAAATGTTCTTAAAATGTTTTTACAAAACGTTTTATTAACATTTAAATGTCGGGTTATATAAAGGTCGTGAAAACATTTTAAAAACGTTATTGTAAATATTGTGGGCAAACATTTTTTGCAAAATATTTTTTCAACCCCAAAATAACATTCTGTTTAGAATGATAAGTTTTCAAAAATGTTTTTAGAATGTTATTAAAACTTTTTTATACCCTTTATATAACCCGACATTTAAATGTTTTCTGTCAAACATTTGTGCTTGCTGTGCAGTAAATTACAACAAATGTTATTTAATGTTATGAAAACGTTTTATACCATAAATGTACCCTTTATATAACCCGACATTTAAACGTTTTCAGACAACCTTTTATAACCTTTTGCGAATGATGTCGAAAACGTTTTGTGTTTGCTGGGTAGGTATCTTCTATCCAGTGATGCCAAAATAAGTACAAACATTCCCCACACGATATCGCTATGGCGTTATTATGTCAGATCGCCGTCGCAATTTGGGAAATCACAAAAAAATTATACACAAAACATGCAAAATATCCTAAATTTCAACTAAATATTACGGTGATGACTAATTATAACTCATAAACCACGTTCAGAATCTATTAGGACAATCACCAATATTTCCACAAAAGCCCCAAATCAAGGACGAGTGCTATAGTATACGCGTAGTTGAATGCGGATTCGTCCCCTTATGTAACTCTTTGAACAGCGGTTGACGCTTTTTAGATTTAGCATAACGTCGAATAGCTGTAAATACCTGTTTTGAGGAATGTGTCGATTATTTCAGAACAGAAGTATTGCAAATAAATTCACTTCTATAATATACATTTCAAATGAGTGTTCACGAATGTTCTCAATTTGTAGAATGACCAATGGAATGATTTTCAAACACTGTTTACTCAGAACAGCAATTTTGCGGATCCGGCACTATGCCGTATTCATAACGCTATGATACGCAATGACAAGGTAATGGCGGCTTGCATAGATGAACTACCTGTTGAAGTCTACTGTCACTTCGTGGGATAGGCTTTTTTTCTACTGTCACTTCCTGATCATATTTATTCTTTATTCCTGTAATGTTATATTATTTAGCACCATTTTCCTCCCCACAATAAAAAATACTAGTACATTACTCACCCTCTGTTCTTTAATTCGTTAAGATAATAGTTAATGTTAAGATATTATTTAAGATATAATTGTGGACCTAATACATTTGCGTATTTGCTTGGTTTATATTTCTAGAGTTACCGGAGGAAGGATGCCTTCCTCACTACTCAGATGCCCTTACCGAACACAGTGTGTGATTTCTGGCGTATGGTAAAAGATTACAAATGTGCTACCATTGTCATGCTGAACCACGTGGACCAAACAAATGAGGTACGTCAATATACTGCCCTTCGTTAACACCGTTTGTTTATACCATATTGCAATCGTTTATCGGGTCTTAATCTGAAAGCGAACATTGCACAAACAAGTTTATTAAAACTGGTCAACAACACTCACTTTTTAACAGAATATTTCAGAGAAACCATTTCATGGTGTTTCCAGATTAGAAGCATGCATTCTGGAAAGTTCTCGGGTTGGGCTGGTCTCTTGCTTGATTTTTTTACTTTTTTGATTTTTTTTTTTCTCTGCAGAGGTCTTTAATATTTTTAATGTCTGGTTAATGTCCGGTGTTCTTGCTGTACACTGCTAATGCCGCTTGGTTTGAGGTTGTCTTGGCAGTGTGTTCGTTCAGCCGCTCACCTAGGGTTTGCTTCGTTTAAGTCGCAAACACTTGTTTGTTCGCAACCTTCACAAGGTATGCGGTAACACAACTCTCGACTTTCCAGAGATCTTTCCTGAATGTATGATTCTCATCTAGAAACACCATCACAAAGACATGGTCAGAATCCAAAACACTAGAGAATCATCAGTCAATCTATATACCAACAGCATTACGTCGCTAATGACGGTGAATAGGTTTTTTTTTTAATATTGGCTATAAAAAGTAAGCGTTGTGGACCATTTTTGATGCCTCTTCCTAACACGTGTAACACTTCGTTTGCGTACAAGTTTATTTCCCGGTTAAGAATAATTAATGCGATTTACACATTATTTACAAATAATAAATTTTTTTAATTTGATTTTAATTTATATTAAATTTGCAATATACAGACTTGACATTTAATATGGAATAATTTTTCGCAAAACTCCAAGACTGGTCTGGAAGGGGTCTGCATAATCCGCACGGGTTAAATATTAATCGGGGTGTGTCGGGAGATGGTGTAAAATAATTATTTGGTAGAAAATGTGCTTTCCATAAGTTTACATTATGGTGCTCATAATTGTAGCGAATTTACCTAAAAAACCTAGCGACTTTATGCAACATTGTTCTGTTGTTATCAAATTTATAGGGGTTTGAAGTGATATATCTTAAATTTCGTCAGTAATTGGAATTCATCACAGCTGAAATACACTGGGAATGTACCAATTTCTTTAACAAGGAAGGGGCTTTAAAATAGGGCTTTTAAAAGTGGTACGTACTCAGAATGTTTGAATGACCCCCGGGGTCAAATGTTATAAACTTACGGTGCAAAAACAACTGCGCGGATTCCTGATTGCCCAATGAACTCACGCTGTTTCTTTTTTGTACAGTAAGTTTATAACATTTGACCCCATGGGACCAATCATACTTTCCGAGTGCGTACCACTTTTAAGAGTCATATTTATTAAAGCTCCTCTCACTTTCAAAACTGAAGGATTACAAGTGCAATTCAGTTCTGACGAACAGTATTGGCATTTCGGTTAAGTAAATATCGCCTCAAACCTCAATAAACTTGATAATATCAGAATAATGTTGCTCAAATTCAGAAATTTTACCCCCACAAAAATCAAATTCAGTCTCCTTAACTCCGCCATTTTAGGCCAATTCACTACATTATGAGCGCCATAATGTAAACTATTGAAAAGCATATTTTCTGTCAAACAATTATTCACCATCTCCAGACACACCCCCAATTAATATTTAGCCCGTGCGGTTTATGCAGACCTCTTCCAGACCAGTCTTGGATATTGCGAAAAAATATTCCATATTAAATGTCAAGTCTGTATAAATAAACCTGCATGGATGCTAAAAATGATGACATTGTTTCTGATACTTACCACGTTGTTTTGTTGTTGTTGTTTTTTGGTTTTTTTTAAATCAGACACTGGCTCAATATTGGCCGAACAAAGGCTCGACATCAAATTTTGGGCCTTTCGCAATAGAATGCAAATCCGAGAAAGCAACAAATGACGGTATTACGATCAGGGTCTTGAAATTGCTTCATGGACAGGTATGATCAATATCCTACCCTTCTAAATATCTTTGAATAGACAAGTTTTGAAGGAATTACCAAAATCCTTTGCAAAGCACGTCTTCGTCGATGCCACATGGTTCCTCCAATAATGCGTATCGACGATAGTGTATTATGGGTTAAAGTCGCAAAGGCGTTTGGGAATGACCGAAATGGTCAATTAATTATTACTGGTTTCAATGCGTCTTTATGCATTTCTTGGCGACGATACACAGTTTGATGATAGCATTTGCATCGCCGAATCATCATGAATGTAAAATAATTCAAATGATAACCCATTGGCACAGGTAAGACAATTAGCTGTTGATGAATCGTTGCAAACATTCATGTGTTATGTGCTGTTTTTGTTGTGGTCATGTTATTGTTGGTGCTTTTGTATGTTACTCATTCATTGTGATTAAAGCTTAATTACCTGTCACTCCTGATATTCTCAGGATCAACGTACAATTGTACAATATTCTTTGCCACGCTGGTCCGATGACAGCTCTCATTTCCCCGAACCAAGGAGTGTCCGGGCAATAACGCATAAGGTTATTGACAGAATACAGAAATTGCCTAAAGAGAGAGTAGCGGTACATTGCATGTGAGTATTGATGATTTTATCCATATTCTGTAAACAAATACTGTAACTAAACCCTACTGCCCTAAACTTCTAGATCCAGTAAAACTTTTAAATTTAAACGACTACCGTACAGATTCGCCTAATGAAGCTATGGGACCCTTTGACATAAATGGAATTTTAGGCACAACTTAAAGCGCCCTCTCGTAAAATTCCTGTTGGTATTTCAGAGGAGGGAGCTTTTTATTTGCACATGACATTTACCCTAAGATAAAGGAACCCAAGTGCGCCTTTAGGCGAATCTTAACGGTATCCTACTTGGCGTATATTGGTGAAGAAAGACTAGGGGATTCAACTTACTTTAGTTCATAATTGGTCGCATAATTGGTCGTATAAACGTGACCGATTATATCCTTATTTTGTTTCATACCAGTGATGGGATGGGTGTTAGTGGTACCTTCTGTGCAATCGTCTCAGCGTTAGACCGTCTTGCTACTGAACAGACAGTCGACATCTTCCAGACAGCCAAACGCATTCGAAAGTGCAACTCTAGAGCCATTCAAGATAAGGTATAATTAACATGTTATTTATGCTTTCAATTGCATAATAACATAACAAACTGAACTATCTATAATAATATTCTTTTATCGTTTTGTAATGGAAATGCACAAAGTTGATACATTTAAGAAACGCACAATTTTGGCACATACTAAAATGATTTTATTTTCATTTATTTGTTCATCACTTTCGTCCCCCGATCCCTCCCCCAAGGATCCACCCATAATAGTTCAAGGTTGACCAAAATCCTTTGACCCTCATAACCAGTATAAATATGAAGATCGTGAGAAACAAATATCTACCTATTTAATATTAATTTTGTTTTTTATATTATTTCATGTGCAATCATTTCCAGAAGCAATACTCGTTCATCTACGATGTGGTGCAAGACGAACTAGACTCCGGTCAAGTGTATGAAAACTTCGTGGCTACATGAATATCAGAGACAGAATCCGGGGTAACCTTACAAAGTATTGTACTAGAGTTCATTATTAGAAGAGATATTATAACTTGTTATATTGTAGACGTGTTTTGCAAAATCTACATTATGAGTATATAGAATGTATTAAAGTAAAACAGGCACATGGATATATCATTATCCGAGTATTTCTATTTTATAGTACTGGGGCCCGAGCACTGATGAACACCTCAGCATCGCTGGATTTAGATGTTTTTGCTGACTTCGAACTTTTGCCATGTTCAAAGACTTTTGTCTGACACGGGCAGGTAAACCATGTGTATATTATTTATATATTTGTTTATCAAGCAATTTATGGAACAATTATTTGCTATTTTCTTTTTTCTGATACTTATTTTTGTTAAAACAAATCTGTTGTTAAACCTGACTGAAATATGTTAAACAAGTACCGAACACCATATGTATTTCTTATTGGATTCAGCTACATAATCAAAGTTAACTATGTGACTTTAGTTACCAGTTTTGAAGCCATTTTAATCAACTGAAGGGTGTATGTTACTAGATGTTTATAAAGAGAGGAATGACAATATCAATACATTTGAATTCATCATAAGTGCAGTTTTCATATTTTTAGAGGAGATGCAATTTTTATGTTTTGCAAAATGTTAAACTATTTGAATCAGTATAATATTTCAGTAGGCATAAATTGTGCTTCTAATAATTCTTTGTAGGATTTCTTATTTAATAATTTCCAAAATCTAATAGCAAATAAAATATCGTAAGTGCAGTTTAAGCAGTTCGTTTTTTCTGTTGCCTCCAAGACTAACATAGCAGGCACTTCCGATAATTATGCATATAAAGTAATTTATGGTTTTCACTGTAATGCTGTAAGTCTTGCAACTATACTGCGCCAATAAAGTATCCTTACAGTTGGAAAAATAATCACAATTTCAAAACTGAACAATATTTGGGTAAATTTTTTTTTAATAGTTGCACTATCTAATCCTACACATTATGACACCACATTGAATCCAATGTGACCTCTAGAATTTTTTTCCATTTGTTTTTCAATTAAAGCTAAACGCATAAATTAGCCATTCACCACTCTCAAACCAGATGTCTAGTCTGTGGAGTTTTGAATAGGCCAGTTTGTCACTTTTAAAACTGGACCTTCGTCTAATCAAATGCTTGTATCTTTGTTTCTTGAAGTCACATTGGATTCAATGTGGTGTCATAATGTTCAGGATTAAATAGTGCATCTATTAAAAAAACAAATTTACCCAAATATTGCTCAGTTTTGAAATTATGATTATTTTTCCAACTGTAAGGATACTTTATTGGCGCAGTATAATAAAGAATACCATCGACTACCAGACTACCGTAAGTGCTAGTTGCGTTAGCATTATAGAATGCATTGTAAGCTAATTTCTTTTTTCAGTGCAAGACTATTGTAAAGACTATTGTAAATGTCACCGGCAACAACAAAACTATAGTGCTTAAGGAATAATAATTCTTTGTAGGATTTCTTATTTAATAATTTCCAAAATCTCTTATTAGGATTTCTTATTTAATAATTTCCAAAATCTAATAGCAAATAAAATATCGTAAGTGCAGTTTAAGCAGTTCGTTTTTTCTGTTGCCTCCAAGACTAACATAGCAGGCACTTCCGATAATTATGCATATAAAGTAATTTATGGTTTTCACTGTAATGCTGTAAGTCTTGCAACTATACTGCGCCAATAAAGTATCCTTACAGTTGGAAAAATAATCACAATTTCAAAACTGAACAATATTTGGGTAAATTTGTTTTTTTAATAGATGCACTATCTAATCCTACACATTATGACACCACATTGAATCCAATGTGACCTCTAGAATTTTTTTCCATTTGTTTTTCAATTAAAGCTAAACGCATAAATTAGCCATTCACCACTCTCAAACCAGATGTCTAGTCTGTGGAGTTTTGAATAGGCCAGTTTGTCACTTTTAAAACTGGACCTTCGTCTAATCAAATGCTTGCATCTTTGCTTCTTGAAGTCACATTGGATTCAATGTGGTGTCATAATGTTCAGGATTAAATAGTGCATCTATTAAAAAAACAAATTTACCCAAATATTGCTCAGTTTTGAAATTATGATTATTTTTCCAACTGTAAGGATACTTTATTGGCGCAGTATAATAAAGAATACCATCGACTACCAGACTACCGTAAGTGCTAGTTGCGTTAGCATTATAGAATGCATTGTAAGCTAATTTCTTTTTTCAGTGCAAGACTATTGTAAAGACTATTGTAAATGTCACCGGCAACAACAAAACTATAGTGCTTAAGGGGGCAGACAGAATCACTCAAAGTGGGAAATTTTAGATAGTGTTTTGTATTGTAAGTAATGATGATAAGTAAATAAAGGTACAGACCATTTGACATGTGACGTCAATACCCAGTATGCGCGCGAATTACGATAATTTCCATTGTTCTTTGTCCTCCACTGTGCGTACGCATCGTAGTTTGCTCAGGGCACGTATAGTTTAAATCGTCGCCCACCACATTTCATATAGTACAAGAAAGTCTTTGAACAGTGTAGCGGTTCGTTCAAGCATATCGATAGACCAGTCCCGCGCCTTTTTTAATAAACAATGATGTCAAGTGGTCTATACATTTTCAGCAAGTAAATGATGCAAGGAATCCCACTCGCACAACAGACCGCGAAGATTCGTGTGACTGGTACCAAGGTTCAGCTGATAGTTGATAATGTTGTAATGTTGTAATGTTGATAAAACAGTGTTCATAGCATGAAATTCATGTATGAATTGGTGAATCTGTCATCTATGATTATGCATCATGAAATTGTATATAAACTTTATTTATATTTGAACTTCCAAAGCAAACTATTAAAGATACATGTTTCCAGAGCTTTTTCGGTGAAAAGTTACCACGTTGATCTACACTATTTTATTTTAATATTTCTCTCGCTTTGATAATGCTGTTTGGAAAGACTAACTTTTCTTATGTGACTTTTGAACTTGAACTTGATCATTTTAATTTGAGCATTTGAACTTAAATCTTTCAAAGCAAAACAGTGCACATAGCATGAAATTCATGTATGAATTGGTGAATCTGTCACCTATGATTATCTCACAAATAGATCGCAATTTGTTTCTTTTAATTATCACAATTCATCTCGTTTAAATACTTGTTGTGGAGTTCCCGAAGGCTCAATCATTGGGCCTTTACTGTTTATTTTATATATTAATGATTTGGTTTACACTGGGAAAAACTCTGATTTCATCTTATTTGCCGATGATACTAATATTTTGTTCTCTCATAATGATTTGAAGCATCTTATTGATAATGTTAATTTTGATCTTGCAAATATTTCCTCCTGGATCAAGGCGAATACATTATCTCTTAATGTAAATATAAGTAATTATATGATTTTTAAAAACAGGTATAGTAATCGTACTTATCCAGACCTACAGATCGTCATTGACAATAATATTATTTTACGAGTTTCCAGTATAAAGTTTCTTGGTCTTACCATGGATGAATGTTTGACATGGAACCAGCACACTCGTCATGTGGCAAATCTTGTTGTAAATATTCTGGTATCCTTTTCAGATTAAAGCACTTTTTACATGTAAATATTTTAATTTCTTTATATAAAACCTTAGTTCTTCTACATATTCGATATTGTAATTTAAGTTGGGCTGATCTTAATAATTGCGTTTTAGATTCAATTTATCGTAAACAAAAGCGTATTATGCGATTATGTACAAATTCTCATTTCTTTGAACACTCGCCTCCTTTATTTGCCAGGCTTAATTCACTCACTGTTTATGACATTCATAAATCATCCAAAGCTGTTTTTATGTATAAGTATAGGAATAATTTATTGCCGGTTAACTTTACTGATTATTTTGTCACAGTCAATTCACTCCATAATTATGGGACAAGGTCTGCTGCTTCGTATCGTCCACATAATCTTTGATCTTGCAAGAAATACAATCAGAAGGCAGGGTCCTATTTTATGGAATGATATACCAGCCTCTATTCGTAACTCAGTTTCTATTAAAATATTTAAATCTATGTATAAACAAAATTTACTCTCAAATTATCATTAGGCTACCAAACTTATCTCAAGTTATATTTTCCTATGTAGTTATATACTCGTATACATTATGTGACTCCTCTTCCGGACCTCCTAAATTGTTTTCGATCAGAGCATTTCACATCGTGCAGCCAACCGGTTTTCAGCTCGTTTCTCCTGTTTTTTTGCCTTGCTTGATGGTCCGGGAGCTGGGTTCCTTTAAACCTTTTATCATATGCCTTGAGTGCCAGCATATATGTCTGTCTCACCTGTCTTGGCATGTCTTGTCCTCACATCACTGGTGTCTCTGTCTTTGCAGTTATGGGCATTGAGTTCGCAACATCTTGACATCGTCTTGTTCTGCGGTTTGTCATTCATTACTCGAAACCTTTATATTAATGTTTATTGTAGTACCTACTTGAGTTTACTCACCGTGAGCAATTTGCGGATCAAACGATATAATCCGGTAAAGAATCAATGCACTCAAGCACACTAATTTGTAAGGCTATTGTTGTCAAGTATTATAAGCCGGTTGCGAGAAATGCAGGAGTTGGGCCGATCAAGCCGATGAACGGGTGACTGAACATGGCTTTTCATCGAGCAAACGCACATTTTGTTAGTACATATTGCAACAGTATTTTATTTCTCAGCATATGTGCATCAGCGTGGGTCTGCGGCTTAGGGTCCGGGCACGCCGAAGAGTTCATCGGCGAGATTGAGCACCCAGGCCTTATTTATTTATTCATTCAAAGGGGTAGTCACAGTTCCTTCGAGTCTTGCTCTGTTATGGCCAACCTTCCATCTTATTGATAAATTTAATGAACTGTATATTGATTATGTCATGGAAAATAAAATCTGAATCTGAATCTGAATCTGAATCTGAACACTTTCTGCAAAAATTTGATTTTCAATATAATTTTTATCGGTCCACCATAACAACTTACCCTAAACATCCAAATTGACGAAAATAGCATAATTATTTGTGTTTTAAAACACACAACTAGTAACAGCTTTCTCAAATGTTTCTTCGTTTTAAGAATATGGGTCCAAAAGGATTAAATTTGATTTTTTTTTTATTCAATTCTCACTTACAATATGTTTGCAATTCTGCTGACGATTTTGTACTCAGTTTTGTATTTCGTATGTGATAGCAATCTTTATTCACAACTCTCGTTGCTTAATTCAAAAGAACGCGCTGCTAGATTCGCCAATTCTATTGGTCGCCTTCACAACGCGTTGCTGTAGTCGTCCCTGTATAACCCGTATATGAATGAGCACAAAACGGGCATGTAATGTTAAAGTATCGATAACATCGCCCTCTGGAGCTGGTCGTTTTTTACAACCGTTAGTTGCTTGCTGTTCGTCAATGTGTTGAAATCTCGACGTCTTGACCTAATAAGAATACATTAGGCGGAGGTGCCGTATTTAGCGTTAGCTTTGGATATTTAATTTTTTTTTTTATATTTCACCCGGGTGAAGCTTTTTTCACATAGCCAAAATATTACCTGTTCACACAAAAGCTGTGGTTTTATACTTATGACGTATCGTAAAGTATATAAAGATCCCAGCAAACACAAAACGTGTTCGACATCATTCGCAAAAAGGTTGTAAAAGGTTGTCAGAAAACGTTTAAATGTCGGGTTATATAAAGGGTACATTATTGGTATAAAATCATTTTCTGATAATCTACTGCTCAGCAAACAAAAATGTTTTACAAAATACTTTTAAATGTCGGGTTATACAAAGGGTATATAAACGTTTTAATAACATTCTAAAAACATTTTGGAAAACTTGATACAAAACATTCTAAACATAATGTTATTTTGGGGTTGAAAAAATATTTTGCGAAAAATGTTTGCCCAAAATATTTGCAATAACGTTTTTAAAACGTTTTCCTGACCTTTATACGATAACCCGACATTTAAATGTTATTAAAACGTTTTGAAAAAACATTTTAAGAACATTTCTGTTTTTGCTGGGTGCAAATATTTTAACATTATGTTATATAAGTGTTGACAACATATTTGGCAAAAAATGTTTGCAAACATAGTTTACAATAACATTTTTGAAAACATTTTAAAAATATTGTTGCAGTGTGTTTTCATACAAAACGTTTTAAAACGTTTTCATGACCTTTATATAACCCTACATTTTAATGTTATTAAAACGTTTTTATGTAAACCAAAAGCCAAAATATAACTTATTAAAAACGTTTTTAAAACGTTTTTGTGTTTGCTGGGATATTAACACTTTTTTTGTATATTTGTATAACTACTCAGGATGTAACAGCTTCACAAATGATGTTGATGTAAACATCTCAAAAAATTAATTACCCCCTTTAATATAATGGCCATTATTAAACTACGGGCTATTGTTTTACAAATCTGTAAATTGCGTTTGAAGCAGAATTTATTTCTGCACATTTTGACACCTGATTTGTAATTAATTGACTAAATATTGACTTCATAGCGCACAATTAAGGGGTACTACACCCCTGCCCAATTTTGTGCCTATTTTTGCATTTTCTCAAAATTTATAGCGCATTGGTGACAAGTAATATATGTATATTATAGGGGCAAGGACTACAACTACTGCACTGGAAAGTTTATTTCAGCACAGACAACAGTTGTGGAGTTACAGTCACAAATTAGGGAAAACCAATATTTGATCAATAAATCAATAACTACTTGCCTTGAGTTGCTTAATTCTCAGTGCAGTAGTTGTAGTCTTTGCCCCTATAATATACATATCTTACCTGTCACCAATGCGCTATAATTTTTGAGAAAAATCAATGTAACCCAAGATTTGTAATGCAATAGCCCGTTTTTTTAGTAATGGCCATTATTAACAGAATTATTGTATGCCTGTAGTAAATGTGATTATTATGCTGTAATGTAATGTGAATTTATTATTGTATATGTCATCAACCCAATCTATTCGTACGACATGTATACTCGATTGTTGCTTACAATTGGATTAACATAATTCAAATGATAATCAGTACATTGAATTGTGCATTTGTTTGTCAGTTTTTTATTGCTTGTTTATTCAAAACTTACGTCTATCAACGTACAATTAATACTTTTTGCGCTATTTGTTTTAAATTATGTGAAAATTAAAGACAAAATTGCGAATTCCTTATCGTTTTAACCATACATTTCCAATACCTGACGATGACTGACATAGCTATTTTACTCAATAAAATATAAAAACTATAAAAAAATCCCTACCTCTACTTATAAAAACGATAGAAAAAAACAAGACTACTATATAGCAGCTAAATTCTTTTTTACGCTGGCGAAGTTACGTAATTAATCGGTACAAACAATTTTGAATATACCGCGCTGCACTACAAGCAGGTTGCACTCATCACCTGTCTTCAATCATATAATAGATTGAATACAATACCGCTCTTTTCAAAGAGACTAATGTTACAGGTGCAAGTGATTAGCATTTCTTTGACATCTATGGTTCAATACAGAGGTACCTCATGAACGTAGTAGTGCAGCGCGATATAATCAAAAAATTGTTTGTACCTATTGCTATGGTAGTTAATCCGATTATTACGTAACTTCGCCAGCGTATACACCTGTTATCGCATTTAAGGTAATACTTTCTTCCAGCCAGATAATTGCGCAGTTATTAGTATTTAAAATTAAAACGTATACACTCACGAGGCCCCATTGGAATTATACCACGTATATATATCTTAGAAAGTTCTTTAAGGGATCTAAAATGAGCGTTTATTGTGTTTCGACAGTATTTTTTGTGGGACATGAGAGCACCGCAGACCTATCGAATTGCACTCTGAATACGAAGCATGTCTTTCTGATATCAATAATTTTCTTTTTGAAATTCACGATATGATACAAATTTTATGACAAATTATAAAAAATGATATTTTTCAAATTTTGATATATAACAGTCCTCGAAGTAAATTATATAAATCTAATGATATATTCTTAAAGTGTATGTAGCAGGGAGGAAAAGCCGACGGTCAATTGAAAATTTTGACCTTTCATATTGAAGATATTTTCCCAAAAAGACCACATTTTTTTGGGTGTTTTGGGAAAAAAATCCATATCTTCAATACGAAAGGTCAACATTTTCAATTGATCGTGGGCTTTTCATCCCACCTACATACACTTTAAGTATAAATCATCAGATTTATAAAGTTTACTTCAAGTACTGTTAAATATCAAAAATATCAATTTTTAATGATTTGCCATAAAATGTGTATTAAATTGCGAATTTCAAAAATCAAAATTATTTGATATCAGAATGACATTCTTCGTATTCAGAATGCAATTCGATATGTCTGATGTGCTCTAATGTCCCAAAATAAATACTGTCCAAACGTTCATACCCCAGCCCTTAACAGCACTGTTTACATAAATAAATTAAAAAATATTCATTAGCCAAAGATCAATATCTGGCATATTTATGTAATGCAACATACTAACCATTTCTTAAGTTTGTTCTCTTGTACACAATTGGCGAAAATTACTTGGTTTTTGTTATTGCGCGAGTCAATGAAGTTCAATTAACGCTCGCGTACATACACATAAGTATTACGCAACTCGCAACTAAGGTAAGGGTTGCGCCCAACTGCGTGCATGCCACTCTATATCAATACACTATGTTATGAGTCTCAGTTCTTTGTTCCTGATATGAACAAGTTACCCGTTTGTCATCAGACATCAGATGACCTTGCTGAAGTTCAGACCAAAGTGACCTTCGCCTTGGGTAATATGTTATCAAATGTGGACAGTTGGTAACATGTGACATGGTGCTAGAAACATTAATGGCCATAGTTTGGTTGAATTGTTACCGCCTTTTTAGCAAACGTGTTAGCTTTGTTGCTCAATATGGCTAAGGGTCTATAGCCTAATGCAAGCACAACATAATTATTACGTTCAATTGTTGGCAGAAGCTAAAGCGTACTTTAACCATAACTTCAACGAAATCCTTCAATAAATGTCCACTTCGTAGCTAGGTTTTGAGATTCGCTTGGGTATTCTTGCGATATAATAAAATCGACCTTTTTTCCACTTAATGACGAATACAGGATTACTATAAACTGCCCCTATACATGATATAATCTGTGAATATAGGAACGTAATTAGCCGAGCGCGGGCAGCGACAAAGACAATGAATAAGGTCGATAACGTGGCCATGAACAGTCATTGTAATACAAAAGAGCCGGTTTATAGTTCAAACTTGCATAATGTTGCTGAAATTAAGTTTTGTGCTGTGCAGTCGTGTTGCTTTTCATGCATTTATCGCAAGAACATTAGTTCATCGGTAGACCTCGTAAGTTTTTAGGACCACATCGTCGCTTGTTAACAATCTGTGATGTATCTACATACTTAGTATCGTATGTTTTCCTATTCCTTGCGAAGCACTGAGCAGCTATACGGTCACATTCACACAGATTGTAGGCACACTGTAACTGTCTGCCCATCACCATCCGTCTGAAATATGAGTACTGATTTGGTCTTTCTGTGTAAAGAGTAGTAGAGAAAAACATGTATCATTAATGGGGTTCACATGCAATCGGAAATATCAGAAATAGAAATGAAGAAGCTTATTGACTGGCTATGTTACTTTATTTATATTTTCCTCATTTAAGCAATGCGCTTACAGTAAAGTTAGAGATAAACAATCTAAATTTAGTTCGCCTTTGACGTCAGCTGTCAATCAAACTCGGATATAATATATATTTTTTACGATTGATAGTGATGATTGAAATTTCTGGCAAAGCGTGCCCAGTATAGATTTTATCTTCAATCATAGCGTCAAATGTTAGTTCTTAGTAATCTTCAAATTTAAGTAAAGTAATGTCAAAAATGCCTAAAAGTTGTTTTTTCCTTGTAAAAGTACCGACATGATTCGCTATTTTCTGCAATTCTTTTTCTCAGAAGAAGGCACCAAATGAATACCGACCCCTACTATACGCGCTACTAACCAATCACGTGCCGCGTGGAATTTGATTGCCCAGGCGGCGAAAGCTGGGGAAGGGGCGAGCAGGGTACACCTACAATATTGCAGAGCCCTCCCCTAAAAATCATAATAGAAAGGAATCAAGCTATAATTGCCCTGTGTATCTTCATTTTTAGCACGAAAAACAGTGTGTTTTGGCGCCAAATAGTAAAATTGGAAAATGTTGCGTTCTCTGCGTGCACTGACCCATCAAATAGCAAAACACGCCTTCATTTGGGCTAAAATAGTCTAAAATCGAAAAAAAGTCTCAGTAAAACTCGAACAAAATATGCTCGTCCCCCGACCCCCTAAATTTGAATGCTTCCGCCGTCACTGTTTGATTGACAGGAGCGTCAGACCAGAACTGTTTTTTATCTCTGATTTACATGTTTTGTTATGTCAGAGAACTTGTGTGTCTTTGTAAGGGATAGTAATAATGCCCCCAAACTATTTTGAACTGACTCCCATTTCCGTGCACGATTTTCAATCACTCTCTTAAAGGCCCATTCAGTGATTTGCTCATCCGAACGATCGTAAAAATCGTCAAAATTCAGATGTTGGTACCTTTGTCATTGTCATAGATGTGCTAACATAGCCTGCGAGTGGTTCAGCCGAAAGCCGTGTATTTAAAACAAAATAATACATTTTACACGAATCTGTAATTTAGATACTGACAGTATCTAAATTAGCTACATGTATTTGAATGGGGCTTCAACTTCGTCAGTACTGCTGTTTTCTTCGTTTTCATCAAATTTGTTATTTCAAAAATACCAAATGACAATTTGAATGACTTGTCCTTCACTTTTAAGCAATTTATAAACAATTTTAATTTTTTTACACTTGCACTGGGATCACAAAAACATTGGGAAATTAATATGTTTGTTGTACTTACTGCAGGACATTTTGACTTTGGATGGCGTTGCGCAGTAATCTACAGTGAATTCGTATGTCTGTGCGTAGATAGTCGGTACTTCAACTCCAAACATGGAGAAAATCTTGTCGTTCTTTGGGCAGCTTCCACCGTGCTTTGTTTTCGAGTAACATCGGTCGTGTTGCTGACAGCATCTAATGTCGGAAAAATTGAAGAAAATGTTATTGAAGTTAAAGTAAATACACAAAACGGATACCGAGCATAGTACCTCATTTGTCTGCCAAACTGGTTATAGCCAATGGCTGCTTTGTTTCAAAACCTGTTTTAAGTTTTATTTTTATTTTACAATATTAATTTAAATACGAATTGATTTCAAAATATATTTATAGATTAATGAATTAAAGAATAAACGATAGGAAGTTTTTGTTTTTACTATCCTCTACCGTGTGATAGACGACAGGCAGATCCAATATCTTGAGTAGTGGATGCCTGGAAAGGTTTTTTAGGGGGGAAGTGTTAGCTTTCGATTGATATAAAAAAATTCTGATTGGACGAAGGGAACACTTGAAGTTTTGACAAAAACCAATCAAACAGGCCAATTTTTCGGCTAGAAGCTCCACAGCTCTTACATTGCTGTGCACTCAACCGCATAGTGCAATCAAAGACTGTGTGGAGACAATTCACTGCTTGTTGTTCTCTGCTTGGAAACTTTTGGACGAAAATGTGTGCTCAGGTGTATCGAAGTGGAAACTGCGCATGATGGTTTATAAGATAATCGTTTTTGTATATAAACCTTTCCATAATTATTTAAATCACCAAGAAAACAAAATAAATACTTTGTATACTCTTGCGAAATGTTTGCATTGAAATATGCAATATTTTAACTTTTTTGATTAGGTTGAACTTACCCCTATGGGCGAACTTGCCCCAGCATGGGACAAGTTCGCTACTTTGCAAAAACATGTCTGGTCTATCCTGTAGCTTTTGTAAGGCCTATAGTTCTGAGATTGTGATCGTATATAGCCAAGTCATAGGGCTTTCACATGGGCTTAAATCAGTTCCTCCCTAACCTTAAAATGGACATCTAACCCGCAGTTGCAGTCATGCGTTCTTATCATTCTGTGCCATATGCGGGAGTTCCTAAACCTCCAACCAACACCCATAACCTCTTACCTGTCTGTGGCATCTACAGGTTTTCCTGAGCCTCCGAACCCACAGTAGCATCCATACGCAGTGTAGTCAGTCCATGATCCACCAGTAGCACATTCAATCAGGGTGCCGAATTCAAGAATTGAACGCTTCGATCTGCTTGGACTTAATTCAGCTGTAAAAAATGAAAGGGATGAAAGTCGATGTTTATACGAGTCACAAAATATGATGTGTTAACTCTTTTTTTATGACAGTAAACATGGCAAAAGCGTCGCTAAAGTGCAACGGTTCCAATTCTATTTTAGAATGGGCCTACTATAGTATATGATGTATCTGACAACCGGGGTTTTATCTCATAAATGGCGTTGGCGCCGGGTGTGCCACAGTTTGTTGTACCTTTTCAGCGATTTTGTTTTATCGAATGGGTGGGTTTTTAGTGAAGACCAACAATTGGGCACATTTGCCAAAAGTGACCTTATGTTGAAAATTGGTAGCAAAAACAGCAAAAAGTATGTATAGAAAGTCATCATCCAAACGCCTGCGTGGCACATTCCCCTTCAAATATTTTGAGGAAACCCTCCCCCACCAACGGCGTTGGCGATTTTACATTACTGATATTTTATCTAACTTGATTGTAACAATATAACGTTGACAAAAAAATTTAGTTTTTCTTAACAATGTGGTAACGTCACTGAAATCTAAAACTATACAAGTATTGGTAAATGTGAATAGGGTTGGGGCTACTATATTGTTATGAATTCGGCAGAGTGACGACTCGAGCATTTTGAGCAAATTGAGTTATTGTATGCTTGTGATTATGTTTCAGGTGACCTTTCATTTCCACAAAAATAATTAACGATAAATCTTACTTCCCGACGTAGTTATTGAAATTTTGATTTGGGCTAATCGCACCTAAGTGCGATTAATTAATTTGATCAAAAGACGAATCGTATACTTAGCTGTACAAAAACAGGTTGATCTATTGTATAGTATAGCTGAAGCTCCGAGTTTCCTATATTACATGCATGTCCTATACTGTTGATACCAATGTGTAGCTATTGGTATCTTCTATCCAGTGATACCAAAATAAGTCCGAAAATTCCCCCACACGATATTGCTATGGCGTAATTATGTCAGAGCGCCGTCGCTAATAATTGTTATTTCTACTCTAAAATCCTTCATTTCAACCAACAGTTAGATGCTGACCCGGAAATCGTAAGCGCAACTCTGGTTAATTTACAACGGACGGTTATAGCGAAGCCTCTTGTTTACATGTGTTTCAATGGTAATATTCCCGGTTGCACGAACAAATAATTTTGTCGTTTTGATGGATTTTGGGAAGGCCTTCTCAGCTGCTGTTATTTCAACCGAAGTTTTCACTAAATAGTACAGGGATGACTACTCATAACTTTTATACCAAGTTTAGAATCTATAGCCTGAGGACAATCAGTACATTTTACAAAATAGCCCCAAATCAAGGATGAGTGCTATAGTTTCCACGTAGTTCAATGCGGATTTGTCCCCGCATACAACTATTCGCGCAGCGGTGAACACTCTTTGGATTTAGCATAAAGCCGAATAGTTGTAAATACCTCATATATCGATTGTTTCAGAACATGCAAGTATTGTAAATAGTTGGTGCCCATTCACTATAATATGCATTTCAAATGAGTGCTCACAAATGTTCTCAATTTTTAGAAGGACCAATGAAATTGTACCAAGATTTTCAAACGCCGTTTACTCAGGCATGTAAGAACAGCAATAATGTGCGTAATCGGCACTCTGCCGTGTTCGAAAATGATATCTCAGCAAATACCACGAGTTTTAACGTGTCGAGTCATTTCATGGTCGAGTCTAATCATTTTTATATAGCAGCATCTCGAGTCGTGTCAAATCATTCGAGTAACTCTCTGAACG
>NC_092628.1:6613296-6625796 GCF_039555335.1 Amphiura filiformis
TCATTAGCGCGAGGTGCGCTATTAGCGCTAATAGCGTAAGGTGTGCTACTAGCGCTATTAGCGCTAATAGCGTAGTGTGTGCTAATAGCGATATTAGCGCTCATTAGTGTATCGTTTGCAAATTTTAAAATTGACCATTTTCTACGGATGGTAGGTGCTAGCGCTAATAGCACTCATTAGCGTGATATGTGCTATTAGCGCTTATAGCGTAAGGCGTGCTATTAGCGCTATTAGAGCTAATAGAGACAGGTATGCTAATAACCATTTTACAACTCATTGTATTATGTGCCAAATTGTTCACTTTCTGCAAATGGTAGACGCTATTATCTCTATTAGCGCTAATAGCGTAGTGTGTGCTAATAGCGATATTAGCGCTCATTAGTGTATCGTTTGCAAGGCCGCAGGGCCGGCAGGCCTGAGGCCGGAGACTCCCATACGACAACTAAACACTCTAAGTGAGTTCCAATATAAAAGGGACCGGCAGGGCAACAAAGCTAGTGTGACCACTGTCCCCACCATCAACAAAAACATCAAGGCCGCAGGGCCAGCAGGCCCGAGGCCGCAGACTCCCATACGACAACTTAACACTCCAAGTGAGTTCCAATATAAATAGGCCCCACAGGGCAAGAAACTTAGTGTGACTGCTGTCCCCAACATCAACAAAAACATCAAGGCCGCAGGGCCGACAGGCCCGAGGCCGGTGACTCCCATACGACAACTAAACACTCCAAGTGAGTTCCAATATAAATGGGCCCGCAGGGTAAGAAAGCTTGTGTCACCGCTGTCCCTACCATCAACAAAAACATCAAGGCCGCAGGGCCGGCAGGCCTGAGGCCGGTGACTCCATACGACAACTAAACACTCCAAGTGAGTTCCAATATAAAAGGGTCCCGCAGGGCAAGAAATTTAGTGTGACCGCTGTTCCCAACATCAACAAAAACATCAAGGCCGCAGGACCGGCAGGCCTGAGGCCGGTGACTCCCATACGACAACTAAACGCGCCAAGTAAGTTCCAATATAAAAGGGCCCGCAGGGCAAGAAATTTAGTGTGACCGCTGTCCCCACCATCAGCAAAAACATCAAGGCCGCAGGGCCGGCAGGCCCGAGGCCGGTGACTCCCATACGACAACTAAACACTCCAAGTGAGTTCCAATATAAAAGGGCCCGCAGGGCAACAAAGCTAGTGTGACCGCTGTCCCCACCATCAACAACAAACATCAAGGCCGCAGAGCCGGCAGGCCTGAGGCCGGTGACTCCCATACGACAACTAAACACTCCAAATGAGTTCCAATATAAAAAGGGCCCCGCAGGGCAAGAAATTTAGTGTGACCGCTGTCCCCAACATCAACAAAAAACATCAAGGCCACAGGGCCGGCAGGCCCGAGGCTGGTGACTCCCATACGACAACTAAACACTCCAAGTGAGTTCCAATATAAAAGGGCCCCGCAGGGCAAGAAAGTTAGTGTGACCGCTGTCCCCACCATCAACAAAAATATTAAGGCCGCAGGTCCGGCAGGGCCGAGGCCGGAGACTCCCATACGACAACTAAACACTCCAAGTGACTTCAAATATAAAAGGGCCCCAGGGCAAGAAACTTAGTATGACCGCTGTCCCCGCCATCAGCAACAAACATCAAGGCCGCAGGGCCGGCAGGCCTGAGGCCGGTGACTCCCATACGACAACTAAACACTCCAAGTGAGTTCCAATATAAAAGGGCCCCTCAGGGCAACAAAGCTAGTGTGACCGCTGTCCCCACCATCAACAACAAACATGAAGGCAGCAGAGCCGGCAGGCCAGAGGCAGGTGACTCCCATACGACAACTAAACACTCCAAGTGAGTTCAACATTAAAGGGCCCCACAGGGCAAGAAAGCTAGTGAGTCCTCTGTCCCCACCATCAACAAAAAACATCAAGGCCGCAGGGCCGGCCGGCCAGAGGCCGGAGACTCCCATACGACAACTAAACACTCCAAGTGAGTTCAAATATAAAAAGGGCCCGCAGGGCAAGAAACTTAGTGTGACCGCTGTCCCCACCATCAGCAACAAACATCAAGGCCGCAGGGCCGGGAGGCCCGAAGCCGGTGACTCCCATACGACAACTAAACACTCCAAGTGAGTTCCAATATAAAAGGGCCCCGCAGGGCAAGAAAGCTAGTGTGACCGCTGTCCCCATCATCAACAATAATATTAGGGCCGCAGGGCCGGCAGGCCCGAGGCCGGAGACCCCCATACGACAACTAAACACTCCAAGTGAGTTCCAATATAAAAGGGCCCCGCAGGGCAAGAAATTTAGTGTTACCGCTGTCCCCAACATCAACAAAAAACATCAAGGCCGCAGAGCCGGCAGGCCTGAGGCCGGTGACTCCCATACGACAACTAAACACTCCAAGTGAGTTCCAATATAAAAGTGCCCCGCAGGGCAAGAAAGCTAGTGTGACCGCTGTCCCCACCATCAACAAAAATATTAAGGCCGCAGGTCCGGCAGGGCCGAGGCCGGAGACTCCATACGACAACTAAACACTCCAAGTGAGTTCAAATATAATAAGGCCCCACAGGGCAAGAAACTTAGTATGACCACTGTCCCCACCATCAGCAACAAACATCAAGGCCGCAGGGCCGGCAGGCCTGAGGCCGGTGACTCACATACGACAACTAAACACTCCAAGTGAGTTCCAATATAAAAGGGCCCTGCAGGGCAACAAAGCTAGTGTGACCCCTGTCCCCACCATCATCAAGAAACATCAATGCCGCAGGACAGGCAGGCCCGAGGCCGGAGACTCCCATACGACAACTAAATACTCTAAGTGACTTCAAATATAAAAGGGCCCCGCAGGGCAGGAAACTTAGTATGACCGCTGTCCCCGCCATCAGCAAATAACATCAAGGCCGCAGGGCCGGTAGGCCCGAGGCCGGAGACTCCCATACGACAACTAAACACCCAAGTGAGTTCCAATATAAAAGGGCCCGCAGGGCAACAAAGCTAGTGTGACCGCTGTCCCCACCATCAACAACAAACATCAAGGCCGCAGAGCCGGCAGGCCTGAGGCCGGTGACTCCCATACGACAACTAAACACTCCAAGTGAGTTCCAATATAAAAGGGCCCCTGCAGGGCTAGAAAGCTAGTGTGACCGCTGTCCCCACCATCAACAAAAATAAAAGGCCGCAGGTCCGGCAGGGCCGAGGCCGGAGACTCCCATACGACAACTAAACACTCCAAGTGAGTTCCAATATAAAAGGGTCCCGCAGGGCAAGAAAGATTGTGGGAACGCAGACCCACCATCAACAAAAAACATCAAGGCCGCAGGACCGGCAGGCCCGAGGCCGGTGACTCCCATACGACAACTAAACACTCCAAGTAAGTTCCAATATAAAAGGGCCCCGCAGGGCAAGAAATTTAGTGTGACCGCTGTCCCCACCATCAGCAAAAACATCAAGGCCGCAGGGCCGGCAGGCCTGAGGCCGGTGACTCCATACGACAACTAAACACTCCAAGTGAGTTCCAATATAAAAGGGCCCGCAGGGCAACAAAGCTAGTGTGACCGCTGTCCCCACCATCAACAACAAACATCAAGGCCGCAGGCCGACAGGCCCGAGGCCGGTGACTCCCATACGACAACTAAACACTCCAAATGAGTTCCAATATAAAAGGGCCCCGCAGGGCAAGAAATTTAGTGTTACCGCTGTCCCCAACATCAACAAAAAACATCAAGGCCGCAGAGCCGGCAGGCCCGAGGCCGGTAACTCCCATACGACAACTAAACACTCCAAGTGAGTTCCAATATAAAAGTGCCCCGCAGGGCAAGAAAGCTAGTGTGACCGCTGTCCCCATCATCAACAAAAATATTAAGGCCGCAGGTCCGGCAGGGCCGAGGCCGGAGACTCCCATACGACAACTAAACACTCCAAGTGAGTTCAAATATAATAAGGCCCCACAGGGCAAGAAACTTAGTATGACCACTGTCCCCACCATCAGCAACAAACATCAAGGCCGCAGGGCCGGCAGGCCCGAGGCCGGTGACTCACATACGACAACTAAACACTCCAAGTGAGTTCCAATATAAAAGGGCCCCGCAGGGCAACAAAGCTAGTGTGACCCCTGTCCCCACCATCAACAAAAAAACATCAATGCCGCAGGACCGGAAGGCCCGAGGCCGGAGACTCCCATACGACAACTAAATACTCTAAGTGACTTCAAATATAAAAGGGCCCTGCAGGGCAGGAAACTTAGTATGACCGCTGTCCCCGCCATCAGCAAATAACATCAAGGCCGCAGGGCTTGTTTGTTTAAGGATGCGGCGACCCCCGAGATCTACACTCTCTCCCTACGCGTCGCACTTCCGATCTCGAAGAGCATGCAGGGCAACAAAGCTAGTGTGACCGCTGTCCCCACCATCAACAACAAACATCAAGGCCGCAGAGCCGGCAGGCCTGAGGCCGGTGACTCCCATACGACAACTAAACACTCCAAGTGAGTTCCAATATAAAAGGGCCCCTGCAGGGCTAGAAAGCTAGTGTGACCGCTGTCCCCACCATCAACAAAAATAAAAGGCCGCAGGTCCGGCAGGGCCGAGGCCGGAGACTCCCATACGACAACTAAACACTCCAAGTGAGTTCCAATATAAAAGGGCCCCGCAGGGCAAGAAAGTTAGTGTGACCGCTGTCCCCACCATCAACAAAAATATTAAGGCCGCAGGTCCGGCAGGGCCGAGGCCGGAGACTCCCATACGACAACTAAACATTCCTAGTGACTTCAAATATAAAAGGGCCCCGCAGGGCAAGAAACTTAGTATGACCGCTGTCCCCGCCATCAGCAACAAACATCAAGGCCGCAGGGCCGGCAGGCCCGAGGCCGGTGACTCCCATACGACAACTAAACACTCGAAGTGAGTTCCAATATAAAAGGGCCCCTCAGGGCAACAAAGCTAGTGTGACCGCTGTCCCCACCATCAACAACAAACATGAAGGCCGCAGAGCCGGCAGGCCCGAGGCCGGTGACTCCCATACGACAACTAAACACTCCAAGTGAGTTCCAATATTAAAGGGCCCCACAGGGCAAGAAAGCTAGTGAGTCCTCTGTCCCCACCATCAACAAAAAACATCAAGGCCGCAGGGCCGGCAGGCCAGAGGCCGGAGACTCCCATACGACAACTAAACACTCCAAGTGAGTTCCAATATAAAAGGGCCCCGCAGGGCAAGAAAGCTAGTGTGACCGCTGTCCCCATCATAACAATAATATTAGGGCCGCAGGGACGGCAGGCCCGAGGCCGGAGACCCCATACGACAACTAAACACTCCAAGTGAGTTCCAATATAAAAGGGCCCCGCAGGGCAAGAAATTTAGTGTTACCGCTGTCCCCAACATCAACAAAAAACATCAAGGCCGCAGAGCCGGCAGGCCCGAAGCCGGTGACTCCCATACGACAACTAAACACTCCAAGTGAGTTCCAATATAAAAGTGCCCCGCAGGGCAAGAAAGCTAGTGTGACCGCTGTCCCCACCATCAACAAAAATATTAAGGCCGCAGGTCCGGCAGGGCCGAGGCCGGAGACTCCCATACGACAACTAAACACTCCAAGTGAGTTCAAATATAATAAGGCCCCCCAGGGCAAGAGACTGAGTATGACCACTGTCCCCACCATCAGCAACAAACATCAAGGCCGCAGGGCCGGCAGGCCTGAGGCCGGTGACTCCCATACGACAACTAAACACTCCAAGTGAGTTCCAATATAAAAGGGCCCTGCAGGGCAACAAAGCTAGTGTGACCCCTGTCCCCACCAGCAACAAAAACACAAGGCCGCAGGACCGGCAGGCCTGAGGCCGGAGACTCCCATACGACAACTAAATACTCCAAGTGACTTCAAATATAAAAGGGCCCCGCAGGGCAGGAAACTTAGTATGACCGCTGTCCCCGCCATCAGCAAATAACATCAAGGCCGCAGGGCCGGCAGGCCCGAGGCCGGTGACTCCCATACGACAACTAAACACTCCAAGTGAGTTCCAATATAAAAGGGCCCTGCAGGGCAACAAAGCTAGTGTGACCAATGTCCCCACCATTAACAAAAAACATCAGCAGGCCCAGGCCTGGCCGGTGACTCCCATACGACAACTAAACACGCCAAGTGAGTTCCAATATAAAAGGGCCCCGCAGGGCAAGAAAGCTAGTGTCACCGCTGTCCCCACCATCAACAAAAATATTAAGGCCGCATGTCTGGCAGGGCCGAGGCCGGAGACTCCCATACGACAACTAAACACTCCAAGTGACTTCAAATATAAAAGGGCCCCGCAGGGCAAGAAACTTTGTATGACCGCTGTCCCCGCCATCAGCAACAAACATCAAGGCCGCAGGGCCGGCAGGCCCGAGGCCGGTGACTCCCATACGACAACTAAACACTCCAAGTGAGTTCCAATATAAAAGGGCCCCGCAGGGCAACAAAGCTAGTGTGACCGCTGTCCCCACCATCAACAACAAACATCAAGGCCGCAGAGCCGGCAGGCCCGAGGCCGGTGACTCCCATACGACAACTCCCCTGTAAGAGGGCCCCGCAGGGCAAGAAAGCTAGTGAGTCCTCTGTCCCCACCATCAACAAAAACATCAAGGCCGCAGGGCCGGCAGGCCTGAGGCCGGAGACTCCCATACGACAACTAAACACTCCAAGTGAGTTCAAATATAAAAGGGCCCCGCAGGCCAAGAAACTTAGTATGACCGCTGTCCCCACCATCAGCAACAAACATCAAGGCCGCAGAGCCGGCAGGCCCGAGGCCGGTGACTCACATACGACAACTAAACACTCCAAGTGAGTTCCAATATAAAAGGGCCCCGCAGGGCAACAAAGCTAGTGTGACCCCTGTCCCCACCATCAACAAAAACATCAATGCCGCAGGACCGGCAGGCCCGAGGCCGGAGACTCCCATACGACAACTAAATACTCTAAGTGACTTCAAATATAAAAGGGCCCCGCAGGGCAGGAAACTTAGTATGACCGCTGTCCCCGCCATCAGCAAATAACATCAAGGCCGCAGGGCCGGTAGGCCTGAGGCCGGTGACTCCATACGACAACTAAACACTCCAAGTGAGTTCCAATATAAAAGGGCCCTGCAGGGCAACAAAGCTAGTGTGACCGCTGTCCCCACCATCAACAACAAACATCAAGGCCGCAGGGCCGGCAGGCCCGAGACCGGTGACTCCCACACGACACCTACACACCCCACTTCAGTTCTAAAGTACTAGTCGCCCCCAGTACAATAAAGCTAGTGTGACCGCTGTCCCCACCATCAACAAAAAAAAAAGGCCGCAGGTCCGGCAGGGCCGAGGCCGGAGACTCCCATACGACAACTAAACACTCCAAGTGAGTTCCAATATAAAAGGGTCCCGCAGGGCAAGAAATTTAGTGTGACCGCTGTTCCCAACATCAACAAAAACATCAAGGCCGCAGGACCGGCAGGCCTGAGGCCGGTGACTCCCATACGACAACTAAACACTCCAAGTAAGTTCCAATATAAAAGGGCCCCGCAGGGCAAGAAATTTAGTGTGACCGCTGTCCCCACCATCAGCAAAAAACATCAAGGCCGCAGGGCTGGCAGGCCCGAGGCCGGTGACTCCCATACGACAACTAAACACTCCAAGTGAGTTCCAATATAAAAGGGCCCGCAGGGCAACAAAGCTAGTGTGACCGCTGTCCCCACCATCAACAACAAACATCAAGGCCGCAGAGCCGGCAGGCCCGAGGCCGGTGACTCCCATACGACAACTAAACACTCCAAATGAGTTCCAATATAAAAGGGCCCCGCAGGGCAAGAAATTTAGTGTTACCGCTGTCCCCAACATCAACAAAAAACATCAAGGCCGCAGAGCCGGCAGGCCCGAGGCCGGTAACTCCCATACGACAACTAAACACTCCAAGTGAGTTCCAATATAAAAGTGCCCCGCAGGGCAAGAAAGCTAGTGTGACCGCTGTCCCCATCATCAACAAAAATATTAAGGCCGCAGGTCCGGCAGGGCCGAGGCCGGAGACTCCATACGACAACTAAACACTCCAAGTGAGTTCAAATATAATAAGGCCCCACAGGGCAAGAAACTTAGTATGACCACTGTCCCCACCATCAGCAACAAACATCAAGGCCGCAGGGCCGGCAGGCCTGAGGCCGGTGACTCACATACGACAACTAAACACTCCAAGTGAGTTCCAATATAAAAGGGCCCCGCAGGGCAACAAAGCTAGTGTGACCCCTGTCCCCACCATCAACAAAAAACATCAATGCCGCAGGACCGGCAGGCCCGAGGCCGGAGACTCCCATACGACAACTAAATACTCTAAGTGACTTCAAATATAAAAGGGCCCTGCAGGGCAGGAAACTTAGTATGACCGCTGTCCCCGCCATCAGCAATAACATCAAGGCCGCAGGGCCGGTAGGCCTGAGGCCGGTGACTCCATACGACAACTAAACACTCCAAGTGAGTTCCAATATAAAAGGGCCCTGCAGGGCAACAAAGCTAGTGTGACCGCTGTCCCCACCATCAACAACAAACATCAAGGCCGCAGAGCCGGCAGGCCTGAGGCCGGTGACTCCCATACGACAACTAAACACTCCAAGTGAGTTCCAATATAAAAGGGCCCCTGCAGGGCTAGAAAGCTAGTGTGACCGCTGTCCCCACCATCAACAAAAATAAAAGGCCGCAGGTCCGGCAGGGCCGAGGCCGGAGACTCCCATACGACAACTAAACACTCCAAGTGAGTTCCAATATAAAAGGGCCCCGCAGGGCAAGAAAGTTAGTGTGACCGCTGTCCCCACCATCAACAAAAATATTAAGGCCGCAGGTCCGGCAGGGCCGAGGCCGGAGACTCCCATACGACAACTAAACATTCCTAGTGACTTCAAATATAAAAGGGCCCCGCAGGGCAAGAAACTTAGTATGACCGCTGTCCCCGCCATCAGCAACAAACATCAAGGCCGCAGGGCCGGCAGGCCCGAGGCTGGTGACTCCCATACGACAACTAAACACTCGAAGTGAGTTCCAATATAAAAAGGCCCCTCAGGGCAACAAAGCTAGTGTGACCGCTGTCCCCACCATCAACAACAAACATGAAGGCCGCAGAGCCGGCAGGCCCGAGGCCGGTGACTCCCATACGACAACTAAACACTCCAAGTGAGTTCCAATATTAAAGGGCCCCACAGGGCAAGAAAGCTAGTGAGTCCTCTGTCCCCACCATCAACAAAAAACATCAAGGCCGCAGGGCCGGCAGGCCAGAGGCCGGAGACTCCCATACGACAACTAAACACTCCAAGTGACTTCCCGCAGGGCAAGAAAGCTAGTGTGACCGCTGTCCCCATCATAACAATAATATTAGGGCCGCAGGGACGGCAGGCCCGAGGCCGGAGACCCCCATACGACAACTAAACACTCCAAGTGAGTTCCAATATAAAAGGGCCCCGCAGGGCAAGAAATTTAGTGTTACCGCTGTCCCCAACATCAACAAAAAACATCAAGGCCGCAGAGCCGGCAGGCCCGAGGCCGGTGACTCCCATACGACAACTAAACACTCCAAGTGAGTTCCAATATAAAAGGCCCCGCAGGGCAAGAAAGCTAGTGTGACCGCTGTCCCCACCATCAACAAAAATATTAAGGCCGCAGGTCCGGCAGGGCCGAGGCCGGAGACTCCCATACGACAACTAAACACTCCAAGTGAGTTCAAATATAATAAGGCCCCGCAGGGCAAGAAACTTAGTATGACCACTGTCCCCACCATCAGCAACAAACATCAAGGCCGCAGGGCCGGCAGGCCTGAGGCCGGTGACTCCATACGACAACTAAACACTCCAAGTGAGTTCCAATATAAAAGGGCCCTGCAGGGCAACAAAGCTAGTGTGACCCCTGTCCCCACCATCAACAAAAACATCAAGGCCGCAGGACCGGCAGGCCTGAGGCCGGAGACTCCCATACGACAACTAAATACTCCAAGTGACTTCAAATATAAAAGGGCCCCGCAGGGCAGGAAACTTAGTATGACCGCTGTCCCCGCCATCAGCAAATAACATCAAGGCCGCAGGGCCGGTAGGCCCGAGGCCGGTGACTCCCATACGACAACTAAACACTCCAAGTGAGTTCCAATATAAAAGGGCCCCGCAGGGCAACAAAGCTAGTGTGACCGCTGTCCCTCCATCAACAACAAACATCAAGGCCGCAGAGCCGGCAGGCCCGAGGCCGGTGACTCCCATACGACAACTAAACACTCCAAGTGAGTTCCAATATAAAAGGGCCCCGCAGGGCTAGAAAGCTAGTGTGACCGCTGTCCCCACCATCAACAAAAATATTAAGGCCGCAGGTCCGGCAGGGCCGAGGCCGGAGACTCCCATACGACAACTAAACACTCCAAGTGACTTCAAATATAAAAGGGCCCCGCAGGGCAAGAAACTTTGTATGACCGCTGTCCCCGCCATCAGCAACAAACATCAAGGCCGCAGGGCCGGCAGGCCTGAGGCCGGTGACTCCATACGACAACTAAACACTCCAAGTGAGTTCCAATATAAAAGGGCCCCGCAGGGCAACAAAGCTAGTGTGACCGCTGTCCCCACCATCAACAACAAACATCAAGGCCGCAGAGCCGGCAGGCCCGAGGCCGGTGACTCCCATACGACAACTAAACACTCCAAGTGAGTTCCAATATTAAAGGGCCCCGCAGGTCAAGAAAGCTAGTGAGTCCTCTGTCCCCACCACCAACAATATCATCAAGGCCGCAGGGCCGGCAGGCCTGAGGCCGGAGACTCCATACGACAACTAAACACTCCAAGTGAGTTCAAATAAAAAGGGCCCTGCAGGCCAAGAAACTTAGTATGACCGCTGTCCCCACCATCAGCAACAGACATCAAGGCCGCAGAGCCGGCAGGCCCGAGGCCGGTGACTCCCATACGACAACTAAACACTCCAAGTGAGTACCAATATAAAAAGGGCCCCGCAGGGCAACAAAGCTAGTATGACCGCTGTCCCCACCATCAACAAAAACATCAAGGCCGCAAGGCCGGCAGGCCCGAGGCCGGAGACTCTCATACGACAACTAAACACTCCAAGTGAGTTCAAATATAAAAGGGCCCCACAGGGCAAAAAACTTAGTATGACCGCTATCCCCGCCATAAGCAACAAACATCAAGGCCGCAGGGCCGGCAGGCCCGAGGCCGGTGACTCCCATACGACAACTAAACACTCCGAGTGAGTTCCAATATAAAAGGGCCCGCTGGGCAAGAAAGCTAGTGAGACCTCTGTCCCCACCATCAACAAAAAAACATCAAGACCGACGGGCCGGCAGGCCCGATGCCTGAGACTCCCATACGACAACTAAACACTCCAAGTGAGTTCAAATATAAAAGGGCCCCGCAGGGCAAAAAACTTAGTGTGACCGCTGTCCCCACCATCAGCAACAACCATCAAGGCCGCAAGGCCGGCAGGCGCGAGGCCGGTGACTCCCATACGACAACTAAACACTCCAAGTGAGTTCCAATATAAAAGGGCCCCGCAGGGCAAAAACTTAGTGTGACCGCTTTCCCCACCATCAACAAGAAATATCAAGGCCGCTGGGCCGGCACGCCTGAGGCCGGAGACTCTCATACGACAACTAAACACTCCAAGTGAGTTCCAATATAAAAGGGCCCCGCAGGGCAACAAAGCTAGTGTGACCACTGACCACTAATAGCACTCTTTCCCTAGACTTAGGATCTTTTTAGATTTAGCACAATTGCATATGACGTGCTATTATTTGCTATTAGCGCTAATAGCGCTATTAGCGCTAATAGCACACTGTCCCTAGACTAAGAATCTTTTTAGATTTAGCACAATTGCATATGACGTGCTATTAATTGCTATTAGCGCTAATAGCGCTAATAGCACGCTTTCCCTAGACTTAGAATCTTTTTAGATTTAGCACAATTGCATATGACGTGCTATTATTTGCTTTTAGCGCTAATAGCGCTATTAGCGCTAATAGCACACTGTTCCTAGACTAAGAATCTTTTGGATTTAGCACAATTGCATATGACGTGCTATTATTTGCTATTAGCGCTAATAGCGCTATTAGCGCTAATAGCACGCTTTCCCTAGACTTACAATCTTTTTAGATTTAGCACAATTGCATATGACGTGCTATTATTTGCTATTAGCGCTAATAGCGCTCTTAGCGCTAATAGCACACTGTCCCTAGACTAAGAAATTTTTTAGATTTAGCAAAATTGCATATGACGTGCTATTAATTGCTATTAGCGCTAATAGCGCTATTAGCGCTAATAGCACACTTTCCCTAGACTTACAATCTTATAAGATTTAGCACAATTGCATATGACGTGCTATTATTTGCTATTAGCGCTAATAGCGCTATTAGCGCTAATAGCACACTGTCCCTAGACTAAGAATCTTTTTGGATTTAGCAAAATTGCATATGACGTGCTATTAATTGCTATTAGCGCTAATAGCGCTATTAGCGCTAATAGCACGCTTTCCCTAGACTTACAATCTTA